>NW_012116021.1:3531933-3559113 GCF_000951035.1 Colobus angolensis palliatus | reverse complement strand
AAAAAAAAAAAAGAAAGACTCAATATTAAAATATGTAGTCTATATTTTTTATTGATAGCTTCAATGTAACCCTAGTCAAAATCTCAGCAAGTTATTTTGTAAGTGTCAACAACCTAGTTTTAAAGTTTATATGGAGAAACAAAAGACGTAAAATAACCAATGAAATACTGAAGAAGAAATGTGTAAAACTTGTATGAACCAGTTTTTCAAGACTTACTATAAAATTATAGTAATTAAGAAGTACTATTGGGGAAAAAATTGCCAGGTAGTTTGAAGAGAACAGAGAGGCACAAAAATAGATCCATGTCAATATAGTAAACTAATCTTTGATGATGTAACAAAGTAAATTCAATGAAGAAAGTATAATATTTATAACAAAGGATGCTAGGACAATTGGATGTCCCCATGCAAGAAGAAAGAAAACAAAGAAAAAGAGAGAAAAAAAGAAAATGAAAAAAGAAAGAACCTTACACCTTACAAAAAAGTAAGCTCTACAAGGATGATAGACCTAAATGTGAGATACAAAATTATAAAATGTATTTAAGGAAACATGAAAGAAAACCCAAATTATGTTGGGTTTGGTGATAAGTGTTCAAATAAAATACAAATAGCATGATTCATGAAAAAAATTGGTAAATTGTACTTTATTAAAATTAAAACTTTTGCTCTAGGAAAGACACTGTTAAAAGAGTAAAACGACAAGGTACAGACTTGGAGAAATATTTACATAACACACATCTGATAAATGACTTGTATCCAAAATATACAAAGACATAAAAACTATCAAAACTTAGTAAGAAAAATAATTTCCATTTTGGGAAATAGGTTAAAGATCTGAATTAATACCTCGCCACAGAAAATACACATATGGCAAATAAACACATGAAAAGCTGCTCGACATAATTTGTCCTTTGGGAAACACAGATTAAAAGAACAATAAGATACCACTGCATACCTAGCAGAATGGCTTAAGAAAAATGCAGTACCAAATAGTAGAGAGGATGCAGAGCAGCAGAGACCATTGTTAATCCAAATGCAAAATGGTACTGCTACTTTGGAAGACAGTTTAGCAGTTTCTTTCAAAGTTAAACATAGCCTTACCATATTATTCAGCAATTGTACACCTATTTACCTAGTTTCTATAAATATAAGAAAACATATATTTATACAATCCCTGCACATGAATGGGTATAGAAGCCGTATTCATAATGACAAAAAAAAAAAAAACTGAAAAAAAGGCCATTCTTCAATAAGTGAATGGAAAATTAAATTGTGGTACATTTATAGACTGGCATACTAGTCAGTAATATAGTGACGTGAGCTATCAAAACCACACCAAAAAGATTGAACTTCAACTGCATGTTGCTAAGTGAAAAAAGCCAGTCTGAACTACATATAATTTCAATTACATGACATCATGCAAAAGACAAATCAATAAAGATGGTAGTTGATCAATAGTTGCAAGAGATATAGCAATGAGTGAATCTTAAAATATGCAAAGTAAATATAGATATATTTGTGTGTGTGTGTGTGTATGTATATATAAAGGCATTTAGGTTGCTGGAGGATTCTAGAATGGAAGGCGGACTCTGGTAAAATAATCGAATTGTATTACAGATATATGAAACAACCTCACCAAATGAGGTTCAGGAAAAGGTGTTAATCTAAGTAATTTTGGAAATGTGCAGGGTCTGTAAAACTAAAGGCAAAATAACTTTTACACAGCAATGTAATCTAATTAATAAAGCTGTTTCTCATGGCAATATGGGTTAATAATTCTGAAAGCGCTATACAAAATACTGGCATTGAACAATCATATAAATGGATGGCAGATTATGTAAGGCAGGGTTCTCGCTGTTGGAATGGCAGTTACAGACAAACAAGGAGATAAGACTAGAATGACCCAGATGATAATGTATTTGAGCTGGACACATCAGTATGAGCTCATAATTAGCTTAGCATAATGGAGATGGTTATGCATTGAAATATTTATAGATATTTATAGATACACACAGGTTAGCATACACATCTACGTTTCCTTGTTTTGCCTACTGAGAGGGCCTTACTCACTGGCAACAAGGATACTTACCATCCAGAGATCTTGGTTTCTATGCTGTTCTCCAGTCAAAGGAATGGGAGCTCCTTGGAGAAATTGGCTAATTCTGATACAGAAGGGCTGGGCTCCCAGCTAAAACCCACCCGTAAGCGTGGAACCGTGGCCCTAAGTGAAAACAGTTGACCCTGTTTTTCTACTCAAATGTTGCCTCTTTGGCTCGCCCCTATCCTGTGCCCATAAAAGACTTTAGGTGGTAGAGCAACACAAGCAGCTGAGCATCAAGGCTACAAGTGACTGAGTGGTGAGCAGAGAAGCATCAGAGATTAGGGATAGACACTGCTAACTTCAGATGGTGCAGTTTCTGGGAGGCACCCAGCAGGGGACGGCCAGGCTTCAGGGAATGATCACCTTCCCATCTGCTTTCCAGCCTCCCTTTCTGCTGAGAGTCACCCACTGCTCAACAAAATCTTTCAAATTCATCACCTTTCAAATGGTTCTTGTGACTTGATTCTTCCTGGACGCTAGACAAGAACCTGGGTGCCGAGAGAGCATGGGGCTGCCACTCTGACCCTCCACTGAGCTGGTTGGCACTTGGCTGTCCCCGGATGGCAGAGGTGAAAGAGCATTGGTTCTAACACGTTTGGATGCTGCTCAGAAGCTTCTCTGCTCACCTCGCAGTCACTTGTAGCCTTGATGCTCAGCTGCTTGCGTTGCTCTACCATCTGAAGTCTTTTATGGGCACAGGATAGGGGCTAGACGAAAAGGCAACATTTGGGCAGAAAAACAGGGTCAACTGTTTTCACTTAGGGCTACGGTTCCAGGCTTAAGGGTGGGGTTTAGTTGGGAGCCCAGCCTTTCCATATCACAATTAGCCAGTTTCTCCAAGGAGCTCCCATTCCTTTGTTTGGAGAATGGCATAGAAACCAAGATCTCTAGATGGTAAGTATCCTTGTTGCCACTGACTGATGCTGCTGTGGGGCTCGCACATAAGCCTGCTCCTGCCAGAGAGGAGCAACAAGTTAGTCCCAGCGTTTGTTCGTTCTGGTGCCCACATTAACTCGCCCGCACAGTCTCTCCTATGAGGAGCGGCCAGCGATGGGCGGAATGAAATGAGTCACTCCAGTTCCTACCCGCGAATGGGGTCAAGGGGACAATCCCATCTGAGTTCTAGGGCCAGGACTGGAAATATACAAAATGAACCTGGACCATTTTGTAGTACCAGAAAGTAAGGAACTGCTGAAAAAATAGTTAAATATGCATATGCAATGGAGAGAGACATCAAAGGTATACAGAGAAGAATGGAAAGAGCTCCCTTTGCCCAAAGCTGGAACAATTTGAGTAAGAAAATAAAGTAGTATTGGATAACCTAAAGTATAAAGTAATTATACATGAGTTAATACTGATATAAATAAATGATTGAACAAATACATAAATGATTAGATAAATAGTGGAGAACAGACGAATCACTCCTGTAGAAGAATTCAAAATAATTTATGTAGATACTCCACCTTCAAGGAGGTGAATCATAACTCCTCACACTTTACATGTGGGTCGTGCACAGTAATTTTCTCCCAAAGAGTACTGTGTGGAAAGCAATACAACACAGTAACTTCACAGTGGAGAAACCGGAAAACATTCCCAGTCAGATGATTACGGTTAGCATCAACAATGTTAAGCCATGCAGATAGTATAAGCCCTTGGTGTAATGGGAGGAAAATGGTACTTTACCTCTGTGTCTTCTTCCCCAAAAACATAACCTCAGCCTACAAAACATTAGACAAATCCCAAAGGAGGGACACTTTACCAAATACCTGACTATTAATTCTCAAAACTGTCAAGGTCATCAAAAACATCTGAGAAACTGCCACAGCCAAGAGAGGACTATGAAGACACGACAAAGTGTCTTGTGGTGTCCTGGGTGGATAGAAATAGGGCATTAGGTCAAAGCTAATCTGAATAAATATATGAACTTTAATTTTTAAAAATTGCTTTCAATCAACAATCACTCATCACATCTGTTTATTTTTATTTAGTTGCATCATCAGCTGTGAATTAACCTCAGTCCACACCTCTCCTGCTGCCTTTGAATACTGGAAATGAGATTGTCTGTACTTTGTTTTCAGTGCCTTTCACTAACACCTTTCTCACCTATCAGCTATTATGTGGTTACTATGTGGTTACCTCACGGGAAAACCAAGCCCTTCTAACCTGCCAGTTGAATTATACACATCAAATTAGATCTACAAACCCTTTTAACCTGCCAGTTGAATTCTACACATGAAATTCAATTTGATGCCTCTTGGAAACTAGTCCTCAATCCAACCTGGGAAAGGAGTCCAGAACTGCCTTCTGCAGTTGTCATGGTGAAACTATATTGTTCCTGATAGATATCTGTGATACAGGGCTTGAACCTGGCTGTCATCTGGTATATCTCTTCCAAAAAGCAACATTTGTCATTCAGAATGTTAAATTTCTGAGCTTATACTAGTTTTCTTTCCTGTGTCTGGAGTCTCACCTATCAGCTATGCAAGTTAATTTAACCAGAGCAATTAATCTCTTTTCCAGGAAGCATTTAAAAGCAAACAATTCATTCTGTAGTTGATAGCATGTTGCTTAGAACATTAATAAACGTCATGGAAGTTTATGTTATATCATCTTCTTTACAAAATTAAAATCCACTAACTCACTTAACAAATATTTATTAAGCATCTACTATATTCAAAACACTTCAATAGCCTAGGCAATACATCTCTACAAAAACTAAAAGTACAAAAATAAAAAATAAAATTTAGCCAGGTGTGGTGGTGAGTGCCTATAGCCCTAGCTACTCAGGAGATTGAGGCAGGAGAATTGCTTGCACCCAGAAGTTCCAGGTTTCAGTGATCTATGATTGTGCCATTTCATTTCAGCTGGGCCACAGAATGAGACCCTGACTAAACAAAATAAAATAAAACAAAACAAAAGAACAAAGAAACACACACACTCCACTAAGCACTGAGACATTTCAAAATGAAAGGTCTCTGCCTCCCTAGAGTTTTCAATATACCTGGGGAGATCAAAGAACTGACCAAATGCTTCTAACTCAAGGCATTATGTGGTGGTCATTCCTACAGCACTGAAAACTTTCTGAGAAGATCAAGGAGGAGGGGAAGATCAGAAAAGACTTCTTTGAAGTGGTCTTTGGAGGCCTCTAGGATGGTAATAAGTAAAATCAGTATTAGAGGGTCCTCTGGGAGGAATAAATGGAAAAGGCAGGTGGTAAAGTAGGGCGGGCACTTTGGAGGATAGAATTTGGAGATAGCTGTGTTGAGTAGAGTGACGAAGATAAGAACGCATTACTGAGATGGTGAAAGCAAAGCAAAAGAGTTAAAGTTTTATTTGATAGGCAATGAAGAGCCACCGAAGGAAGCCATTTGTGATCATAATCTGCTGTGGTCAGATTGGAATCACTCTGGCATCAATGTAAAGGACACACGGAAAGAGGTACATGTGCAGATGTTTTTCAGGTTCCACATTTGCAATCAGTGCTCATGATCAACTGCAGCATACTTCACTAAATATTCCATTGCCACCAAAGGAATTCATTCCTCTGAACACAGTAGCTAGCACTGGTTCCACAAACCACTAGTCTGTTGGATGTTCAAGAGATATTCCTCTGATTCCACTTGAGATCTTATCTATCCATTACAAAATTCCAATTCTGAATGAATGCCATTCCTTGAAGACAGGAAGCATCACATGACTTTTGTACTACAGATACTTAAAGGGAAAGAAATGAGATGAAGTGAGCAGTTATTTGTTTTTTTAAGCCTGATAGACCAGCCAGTGCTTTTATAGAAGAATGCTCCCCCTGTATCAGTCTGCCACAATTTCCCAAGTGGAATAATGACAGAAAAGACTGAAAAAATATTCCCAAGGATCTGGAGGTGTAGATAAAAAGGCCTACTAAAAGCCTTGACATTTCTTTAATGTTTTATGTTTGATTTCTAGAATTATTGTGCATTTTGTTATTCTTTTTAACATATGTGTTCACTGCAGATCACTGTGCATTACTGGAGTACTCGCACACCTGTGGAAGCATAAGTAGGATAAGTTTTTGTTTTTCAGAAGTAGGCAGTATGGAAAGAGAGCAGATCTCACATTTACCAAGCTCACTCTAAGGACAAGTGAGAATTAAAAGACCAGCTGGGCCTGTACAAGCTGAACCTCTAAACGGAACTGAGATGTACAGACCCTTGAATATGGTCAGCTTTTCCTTGCATTCTGGCCGAGAGAAATACCAAGGCCTTTGGAGACTGAATGGTCAATCTTAAACTAATCAAAGCCTAGCTGTGTGAAACAAGGGATCTAAACTTTCACTAACTCGATTAACATTTCCCTCTATCCAAATATGAAAAATGGGCCCATTTATTATTTATTGTCTTCCCATCTGATATTTCACCTGCTGCCAACACAGCTAAGCCCAGCCAAGTTTCGTCCGTGGCTGGCCTGCAGGCAGATGATCCCAACAAAGCAGAATTACACCCAGGGAAGCAGATGGGTGACCTTTCTCTCGCCTGGCCTGCTCTCAGACTAGAGAACAGATAGCCAAACTCTTTGGGTGGCCCAGCCCCTTTGCTTCTATAAATTAAAATATATATTTTCTGACTGATGGTCTGTTTCTCAGAAACATTGATCACACGTTCATCAAATACCATATTTCATGCATTATGGCAGAGCAGCCAGTTTTTCTATCTGAAATCCCTAACGTGATACCCCTTCCCCCCTAGCCGACCTTCCCTCAAAATAACTTGGTGTGAACTTTTTTCATTGCTTCTTTTTCCTCCTTCTTTGCAGCCATGTGTTTGAAATGTGTTTAAGATATTGTCACATTTCACATTTTAAATATCATGAGGACAGGCCAATTCTATGATATTTTAAGTGCCCTCATTATGAAACATATGGCCAGAGGGGTGGAGACAGGGAGGTGGGAAATGAAATATGGCAAATTTAATATTTTCCCAAGGGGCGGTGGGGAACATGACCTGCAAGATGCAAGAATCTATGTGTGCCACTACTGAAATACCATCTGTTTCCATTCAAACTATCATCTTGAAATTATGACTTTTTTGCATATGCCATAATATATAGGATTCAAGGGCCAAAACACATCATAGTGTTTGCAATCAATGGATCCAGTTGCTGTGAAAGCTGTGGCAATTCAAAAAAACTTAAAAACCAAGAAAAACAAAAATATGTTATACGTGTTGTGTTCTCATTTTTATTTCGTTTAAAAATATAGATATTGTTATAGAAACAATGAAAGAAATAGTCGTTGATGACATCATTGATTTATTTGCCAGTTAATTCACTTATTCTTTTGTTCACTCAGCAGCTAGTTAAGTTGTATGAATTATACATACAGTGTGTGGATATGGGGTGCAGAGATCAGAAGACAGTGGTCAAACTGTTAAAATATAAACAATAAGGCCAATTGTAGAAGTGAACACAGATGTGACAGAAATACCCCAATTTTTGAGGGGAGGGGGGCTATGACATTGCTCAGTGATGGAAATATATTTTTAAAACAGGCCACTTTTAAGCTGATTTAAAAATTAATCAGGATTTATCTATACAAAGTAGATGCTGATGTTCCCAGGCTTTGGAACAAGAATGTGCAATTATATGGAAGTGCCAATGATCACCGGCTGCAAATAATTCATTATGACTGGAACAAAAAGGTACAGAAACACAGGAGATGGAGGTAAAGGGGGTGGTTGGAGCCACTCCCAAAGAACCTACCTCTATGTTAATCCAACAAGTACTTTGATAGATAACACCTGATTTCCTATGAGGGCGAGACAATGTCTTTGGTTGAAACAATATCTTGTTGAACACTTGGTATAGAAACAGATTGCAAAAGCCTGTATGTAGGATGTAGCAAGAGTCACAGAGAAGCAGGCAAGCTACTTTAAGTAAGATGCAGAAAGTAAGTTTGTTTGTTACCCTGAAAGGATGTAGAAGAGTAGAGGATAGCGAGGAAGAAGAGTAAGCGATCAGTCGGTGGTAGAATAGCAGACCTCGAGGGCAAAGGGCTAAGAGAGGAACTCCAAATGACAAAGAAAACAAAAATCACTTTTGGAGAAAAAGACTGTCTAAAATTCTACTGCTTTGCTTGCTTTGTCTGGGCAAATATTTCTCCCCTTGCTCCCCTACTCCTCTCTAAACTCTCTTTTCAGTTCCTTCAAAAAGTCTTCTGCAGTCTTGTTTATTTATATGGGAGGTTAGATCTTCTTCTGGGAAAATTAGTAAAGATATGGGTTTCTTGTCTGAAACAATATGGATTACTGAAGGGATCACAAGCAAGAAAACAAGCAGGATTTAATTTAAGCTTTCCAGGAATTAAAAAATAAAATGATGAGATGGATGGGCTTTGAACCTCGAGAGGATGTGTAAATGGGGTTTCAAGCCAATCTCACTAAATTTTTAGGCATAAGGAGGCATCCCAGTTGACGTTTAGTTTGTGTCAGTAAATATTTAACTGTGATAAACATGATCAGTAATAAACACATGAAGATCTGGTGCTTTTACTAAAGGATTTATGGTGGACTTGGGAAGAAGTTCATACAAGTAAAAGAGTAGTGAGGAAACTCTGTATAGTCAGCACATTCATCCTTAGGAGGACCATCTGACCATTTTCTCTCTGACACCCTGAGAACCATCTGGAAAACACAAAAGAAAGCACTGACCCTTAGACTTTGGGCAATGATCACTGCGAGCTAAAAATAACCATCAACAGATGAGGACTTTCCATCATTCTGGACTAGGTTTAGACAATCCTCTTTCTACCCATACATTTTTTTTTTTTTTTCTATCTCACACTATACTCTAAGACATCAAAGACTCCTGTGAATATGTGTCCCTTTGGATCCTCAGTGGTCTGCCCTGTGTTCTCATGAGTCAGTCAAAATATCAATTATCTTGTATTTGTATAATGCTTAAAAATACTTATTGAATTAACAAATATATGAATGAATTTATATGGATTAATGAATAGTAGGTTTTCCAAAGAAACTGTCCAAGCTACATTTCTCAAGGGTATATATTTTTAGAAGATTCAGAATTCTGAGTAAATTATATACTTCTGTTCTGCTTGGATAGAATAGTAATATTTAGAACAAATTGAAGGATATATGATGAAATAATATCATCCTTGAATGATACAATCTCTGCCCTCTTTCCCATCTCTACATCTCTCCTCGTAAAGATCTGGTATTACTCAACTTGCATTTCAGACTCAGCCTGGTTATGGGGACCAATATTTCCTGCATGCAGAAAAAGATGTTTGTTGTTGTTGTTGTTGTTTAAGCAATTGAATTTAACACCTGAGAACTTCATTTGTCTATTCAGCCATTTGTGTACTCAGACACATTTTTAGATGCCTGTTATTTGCCAAGAACTATTCTAGATTTAGGAGATAGAACAGTAACTCAGACTAGAGCCCTGTGCTTACAATCCATTCTGGTGCCTGGTCACATGAGCATCTAAGCTCCCCAGGCTAGAGATAGTGAGATATAATGGGGATGACATGAATTTCAGATGTGACTCCTAGGTCCAAATCCTGTTTCTACTACCTATTACTAGATGGGATGAAAAACAAGTCACTTTATTTCTTTGAGTCCCCGTCTGTAAAATGGGGGTCCCAACCTCACAGAGCCTGGTAGGCAATAAGTAAAGCAGCATTTAAGTTAGAGTGCACAGCCAATGGCCAGTGTGAAACAGGCATGTATAGCAGCTGTTTAGTCCTAGCACCTCTAAGCTGTGGAGACGCCTCCTTTGTAATCCACCTGTTTTGTTTTGAGTGCCAGACTTTATGTATCTGTTGCCTAGCTCAACAGCCAGCCCTCTCCCCCATTTACTACACATTCTCTCTTGTCCCTATTTCATGTATTCTCCATTCAGCATTTAGAGGTGTGTTTTGAAAACATGAGCCAGATCATGCCATCTTTTTGATTAAGACCCTTCAGTACTTTCCCATTTTCTTGGAATAAAATGTAAGCAACTCCACATGGCCTGTGATTTGCCCTCCTGCCACCACCTACTCACAGAGCTGTTTCCTTACCACACAACTGAAAATGCCCACACCCCTTAATCACTCACATTGTTTTTTACTATCTAAAATATTTATTCACTTATTTATTTTCTACACTCATACAAGAATGTAAATGATCCACGAGTATCTGCTTGCTTGACTGCTGTGTCCCAGCATCTAGGACAGTGCCCAGGGCATAATAGGTCTTCAGCAAATATTTTTGAATGACCTTGTGAAGGCTGTTTCTCATTTTGAATAACTTGCCCTGGCTGGTGGACAAGACTACACAGGCTTTCTTAAATTTAACACACACTTAGCTTTAACTTTCTTGAAAGAGACACCATTATGTTAGTTAAAAGCAATAGGCAGTTATAACTGTCCCCAAAAACACCCCATAAGAAGCAAGTGCACTCTCCTTATTAAAAGGGGCCCCTTTGGGCCTTGCTTGGGTAACTGTTTCATAAGGATGAGTGGGCGGATGGCCTGATTATAGAGGCCATTCTCTGTAAGCGTTTCCAAAAAGGAATACAAGATGTTCAGGCACAATTGCAGATTTGCTGATTACTGTTCACCTTCCTCCCCTTCCTTCTCCCCTCTCTCCTAGTCACCTTCCCCGAGGTGGTTGGAGGCCGTCATCCCATCGCCAACAAATTGCTTCCTTTGCTTCCCCCTCGTTGCTCTTCATCTTTTCCCAAAATAATTACCATCTTGCTAATAAGTTAAATGAGTGGGTACAGCAAAGTGGGCAGCTCCACTTGGCTGCCTCACTGAGCGCTGGCTCGGAGTGAATGGGAAATACTGTGATAGAGCTGCAACTGCTCCAGCACGCCAATGGAGCCCTGCTAACAGGGGTTCTCTTCCTTGGTTGTTGCTTGCAGGGATGGCACAGAAAGCCATCTGGAGGAAGGAGGAGTTATAGCCCCATTTCGGTTCCCTAGCTGTGCCCCTTTCGCCAAAGCTGTACCTTCTCGAACACCACAGAAAAGTCGCAGACTAATCCTTCTAGTCCGAAAAAGGACTCGGCTTACTCGGTGCTGCGTCCCGCCCACCCCACCCAAGCCCATTCCTTTCTGACATATTTTAATGTGAGTGTGGCCTTTCCCATAGGTCTGTACTGCCCTGCAATCCATACTGTCAGTTGCGTTTATCAGCCGGTAACTCCTGCCCTACCAATCATATTCCAGACTGGAAGAACGATTCTGGGTCAGGAAGGCAGTAGCGTATTTAGACTCGCCAGACTGGAAAGCCAAGCAGCAAGGCGACCCTGGAGGACTGCATGACTTGAGGAACCTGCAAGTCTTCACTAATTTATGTGCTTTTGTAAGACATTAGCATGGGCATCTCAGCAACAGTATAAGGAGTGCCAAGTGCTTAAAATGCAGTAGTGGGGCTATCGTTGCAGTGATTCGTAATTTCATTTTAAACTCAATGGAGCCTGGACGATGCGAAAGAGTAGGGTGGCGCCAGAGTGGAGAGGGTGTGGCCTTGAGCCCGCTTGAAGTAGAAAGACTGCAGAGAAAATCACAGTGGCAGGAAAGCGCCTCGCCTGGACACTAGTTCCGTATTAATCACCAAAGCGCACTTTCTGTCCTTTTTCTTCCTTCGCACAGTTGAGCTCTGCACATCGCTTCGAAAGGGTAGGAACAAGGCAAACCTCGACTCATCACACGAATGGCTCCCCGGTGCACTTTTAATTATTAATCTGAGCCAGGTTATTCATCGTTAGGAAGGCAGCAAGGGGTACGGCCCACACAGGCGCCATCCTTTATCACATAGATCCCAGAACACTAAAAGAGCAGATGAAGAATTATTGGAGGCCCTGAAGATGCCTTTCCCTTGCCGGCTTTCTGCCCTGGGACCAGCGGGGCCTGTGCTCACGCTCTCCCTAGCTCTAGCATGCCACAGAAAAAGAGAGGACGTGAGATGCTTTGAACACAGTGAAGCCTCACTGATTTAAAATGAAGGGGTGAAGGTCAGTGTAGATGGGTGGAAAGCCCAAATTCAGAATATTCTTAAAGAAATCTACGGATATCTCTTTCAAGTTGATACAGTGACATATAATTATGGTTAAGTGTTACCAAAAGGGAACCCTACGGGGGGATTGGATTGAACGTTGTTTTTTAGAAGCTTCTTGTTACATCAATGGCTGGTAAAAATTTGGCTTTAGGAGGACTTTTGAAAACAATTCTCTTAACATAATTTTTAATTCATTCTTTTAGTCATTCAGTCTTGAAATCATAGCGATCTTTGATTTTTCCATTTTCATGCTCTTCCCCCTCCCATTTTTCTTTTGTAAGAACTATCATGAGTTGAGTGACAATGATGTGCCTGCTGACCATGATTTGTGGTTTTGATCTTTACTAAACACTGCAAAGTAGATCATTTTAGACCCCCTTGGCAGAGAAGAAAACTGAAGTTCATAGAAATTCAATGGTTTGTTTTGGGTCACAAAGTTCATTGAAAAAAATGAATAAAGAAAAACTAATATTATACAACCTTCTTCCACCCCTCCTTAATAAAATTGATAAGTTTGTAGATCAGGGCTATGAAAATCTAAGTTCATACATATGTATGTTTATATATTAAATATGTATGTTTATATATTATATATATATAGGTTTCACTAGGTTCCTTATAATTCTTTTCTATTAAAACATATAGAAAATGTGGAATTATATGTTAATTAAGTATAGAGTATTTGTTTCTGATTGAGCTATCTTTTTGGTGGCTTCCCCAGCTGTTCACATCTGGATCTAATGGATCCCAACTATAGGTCCAACTGCAACTTTATTCCTAGAGACAAGAGATATATTCAGTCACATCATCTGGTGGTAATTGACACCATATTGCCTTCTGGATTCAGGAGCCACAGTGCCAAAGATTAATCCTGAGCATTATGTAGACTCTTCAGGATTGCCCATATGGGCTTTATCTATCCCTCTTTCTTTATATTTTTATATTTGTTTTAACCAGTCTCCATCAATAACTGTAGTTCCTCTCCAACTCTAATTTGCTACACTGAATCCTTATCATTCTTGCCAGTTACCATTCCCCAAAAAGCTGAAACCTGGCCTGTATTATGAATGATCATAGAGGATCCTCTCTTAAACAAACAAACAACAACAATATATCTTAAAGCATGACATAGATTTGCCTGGTTTCATGTCATCAATGGTTCCAAGGAAATTCTCATCTATGATCACTGCTATCCAATCTCAGGATGCCTCACATTCAAATCTACTTTTATTGGACAAGACCCAAAGACTTATAACTAATGAATAGGTTCTACCTTAAAAGAATTTCACTCTTGAATCCTGGCTTTGGCCTAAGGTTAATCAATAATTTTGTTCTTAACTTGGATGGTGCATATGGCCAAATCAACCTGTGCGTGACACAGAGCTGGGAAAAAGATCTAAAAATTAGTCCAAAGAAAAATGTTCCAAAAACTGCAACAATGAGCTAAATGTAACATGGTGAAATTTAACAGGGACAAATGTAAATTTAAAAATGAAAACCACTAACAATCGCAGACATGAATAATTGGGGGGAATTTATCAATAACACATGTGAAAAAGATGCAGGGATTTTAATTGACTTTAAGCTCAATATGAGTCAACTATGTGATGTAGATGCCAAAATATTAATGCAATCTTAGGCAAAAAGAATAGAAATAGCATAGACTTTGCAGAACAAGAGGCAATCATCCCACTCATTCTGAGCCAGTGAAATCACACTTGGAATGTTGGGTTGAGGTCTGGAGAGCACTCAGGTAGTTGGGGGGACCTGGATCCATGTTATGTGAGAAGTGATTGAAGGAACTCAGGGTCTGGTAGAAGAAAGCCACAATGAGTATCTTAAAATATCCAATGATTGTGGAATAGAAGGAGAATCAGAGTTTTCCTATCCTCAAGCCTATAATCCCAGCACTTTGGAAAGCTGAGGTGGGTAGATGACTTGAGCCCAGGAATTCGGGACCAGCCTGGTCAACATGGCAAAACCCTGCCTCTCCAAAAAATAGAAAAATTAGCTGGGTATGGTGCTGCACACCTGTATTCCCAGCCACTTGGGAGGCTGAGGTGGGAAGATCACCTGAGCCCTGGGAGGTCAAGGCTGCAGTGAGCTGTGATTATGCCGCTACACCCTAGCCTGGAAGACAAAAACACTATCTCAAAAAAAAAAAGAAAAAAAAGAAAAAAAAAAGAAAAAGAAAATGGAAAGGAGTCCAGGGTAAAAATAAATGTGACATTTTTATCATTTAGAATGTTCTTTTTAAATCTCTATAATTGACAGAAAAGCTTGTATATATTTATCATGTACAATTCGATGTTTTGAATTATGCATACTTTGTGGAATGATTGGAATGTTCTTAAATGGAATGAGCTTCATTGGGAAAATGAGTTGGCAGTCAACAAATGTAACAGATATTGGATGAGCACCTCTAGAGCTTCATAGAAGAGATTAATACCTTCAAAAAAATCAGGGCTGGACAAGAGAAATTGTAGCATGGACATGAAAGCTATACAGCCTACATACTGCTGGATAATCCTGAATCATTATATTTTTCTGTGATTTCCTCATCTTCCCAATGAAAGTGGACGTTCTCTGAAGCCAGAGGCAATGTCCTTATCCTGGGCTTCTCCTAACTTCCTTCTCTTCCTTCTAGTGTGGCTCAGAGAAAAACCCTTAATAAATATGAACTGATTGATAGCTGGAATTGTCAACTTATGTAGCTAATATTTTACCCCATTGGCTAAAGTATGGGCCAGCCTTACTTATGTCATAATTGTCACATTTCTGACCTGTGGAATTATAAATAATATTCTGCATTTCTTGTGAATCGCTGTTTGCTCATCTCATTTGAAAGCACCAAGTTTCTTTCCCCCAAATATATCCAGTTCTGAGTAATACGAACGTGCTGGGAAATTTCTCTATGCCTTCGTGTTCCTTTTGTGAAAGGTAGGGATGAGATTTACGAGGTCTTTTTCAATTTTGTCATTCTATGACTCTAGTCCTGTGGACAGCCTTAGGAGTTTTGATTATTTTGTCTTTTTTGTATATTTCCTTCATCTCTCTCCCATGTTCCTTCAATGACTTTGATAGTATCAGCACTGAGCTGGGTATGTTAGCATCAGATTCTGAACATAGCGTCTCAAGAACTCTTAAAGATTAAATATGTAGAGAATTATAAATATTTGAAATACCCTGGGGCTGGTGTATGTACTGCCTTTAAAAAGATCTTTTTGATCTAGTATCTTTTATTTGCTTGCTTGCAAGCTGGCTTTTTTACCCTCTGTTAGAGCATCAAACTGGTTGAAGGCTTTCAGGATGGCGAAGGGCCCTGCAGACAGTCACAGCACCCTCACTCCCTACTCTCCATACTTACTCAAGGTTAAGGGAAAAGATGGGACATTCGCAAGCTCTGATACCACAGCAGAGTACAATACTAAGAATTGCTTTTGCTGAGACTGAAAAGTCTTAACTAATTATTGAAAGGTCCAAATTCTGAAGCTTTGCTATCCACTCACTTAGGAAAGATGCATTGCCTTGCTGGAAATCCATTTTCCATGATAATGACCCTTACATTCCACAAATAATGTATTTCTTGAACATTTATTTCCAATTCTTGATTGACTATAATCAAAATATTTTTATTACAGCTCTGCCACATATATGATTTTAGTAGACACAGTTTCCACATGATACTTACCTTGAAGGATTGTATATGTTTATTATTTATTCATTGGCTTTTGTTTATTAATATATTCCATGCTTTTCTTTCTTGTCTTGCTTCATTCCTTCCATATTTCTGCCCTCTCTATATTTCTTTCTTCTTTCTTCACAATATTTCTTCCAAAAATGCTTTCAGGTGCTTTACATAAAGGCACGGAAAAAAAGTGTAATTTAAATAAAGAGATTACGGCAAAAGGAAAAGTGAGATGATCCTAGGATAAACACACAATGGAGTCTATGCCTAGACAATATGAGGAATATGAGGATATAGGATATATAAAGTGATAGAGTATATTCATAAAGGATATGAGGAATAGAGGATGGAGGTAAATACACAAAATGCTTAGCAAATGCCTAACACTCTTTCTAGAATGTTGCAGTGTGTTTTATAATAGCAAGAAAAAGAGGAAAAATAAGGAATTATATGCCTCAGCATTTCTACAAGCTAAAAACAAACCTGCTGATCAGGAGGAGCATGACTGCTGCTGGTCCTGGGCTGGAGAGAAATAAAGAGAACATATCATGGATTGTTGTAGACACGGTTTTCCACAAACTTTTGCAAAAAACACAACTTTTATAAGAATGCCTCTTTTAATATTCCTCCACATGAGCGTTTGTCATAATGGCAAACAGTGCTTCACTTAAAGGCATTTTGGCCAGGCACAGTGTCTCACACCTGTAATCTCAAGGCTTTAGGAGTCCATGGCAGGAGGATCGCTTAAAGCCAGGAGTTCAAGACCAGCCTAGGCAAGACAGGGAGACTCTGTTTCTTAAAAAAAAAAAAAAAAAAAAGAGAGAGAGAAAAAAAAAATTAGCCAGGCATGGTGCTACATGCCCGTAGTCCTAACTATTTATTCTCTTTGGGAGGCTTAGGAGGCAGGGTCACTTGAGCTCAGGAGTTCAAGGTGGTAGTAAGCTATGATAATGCCACTGCACTCCAGCCTGGGCAACAGAGTAAGACTAAGCTGGCTCATAAAAAGAAAAAAATAAAGCATTCTATGTGGTAAGGGTGGATGGTGGGGAATCAAAAGGGTGAGGGAGAGAAAGACACAAAATGCTTCTCTGTTGTCCAGCTTAACAAAAGGATGAATTTTAAACAACCAGATGCATAAACTACACATCTTTCAGATAACTTTCCATAAACTAAGAGACCTAAACTCTCTCATAAGTCCAACAGAACTCTTGATAATTGTTGATGGTTTGAGATTATAATACCTCATGACTACCAGAATGTTACTATTTCCTACTTCCAGCAAAATCCAGTCCAAACTACGAAACATTCAAGTTCGCATTAAAAGTCCTTTGATAAAAATAATTATGATTAAGTACTCTGTCTGTTAGGTATGTTGCATACAGCATTTCTATTATTTATAACAACCCCTCAAAGTAAGTATGATATAGAAACTGAGGCATAGATAAATGCATTTAAGTAACTTGTCCAAAGTCACCAAGTGTCTAGAGGGGTCAGATTTCAAACTCATGTTTCTCTGGCTGCGTGAGGCAATAAGATGTACACTGGCTGCTCAGTGGGCCATGCTGAGGATCCACCTTGGCTCACTTCCTGACAAGTGCTTATAACACCTCTGGATTTTTTAAAAACTAGTGTTGTTTGTTAAAATATTTGTACAGTTTTCCAAAACCTTTATGACTCATTTTGGTCTTAAAGTGGAGCAACGATTATAAAAGGAGATTCTCTCTTTCTTCGTCTCTCTCCCTACCTCCCTCCATCTCCCTTTCCTCTAATTTTACAAAGCCTGTCCAAGACTCCAGAAAAACATAACACATAATCCTGATTTTTTAAATCCAGTTTTAGAGGAGAGGAGGTTTCACGTCTGATAGAGTCATGGTTTACTGGATCATAGGGCTAAGAGAAGCAAACGCAGAGTTTGGCCCAAAAACAGAAAAGAACCAAGTGGTAGTCCCCAGCTTTCTTTTTACTTGTCATGTTTTTAATGGCCAATCATTTTTACATGTTCAGGATGGCCCAGAGAAGGTTTCCTGGTGTCATTATCAAAACGTGTGCTGGATGGAGATCAGGACAACAACCACACTCCTGACACAGCATTTGCACTTGCCCAGCCTGCCATGAGATCCCACCATCCTTCTTACCCTAGTGTGAATAAGTCAGAGGGACTTTCTGACACCATTCTTTCCAGATCTAACGTGTGTGTCACTGATCTCTTAAAACATTGTTTTACATTTTACAGTTTCAACATTAATGCTTAGAACAGCTAAAGCAATACCATATGTAACGTACAAAATATAGAAAACAAAAATGTGAAGAAGAGAAATATCCACTATGATTTCACCTCCAAGACATTTCCATTTATGTACTTGTGAATACACGTGTAGGCTTTTTATCTGTGTGCATAAATGCACAAACACATATGAAAACATACATATTTGTTTGATTTTAAGAAAATTAAAATTTCATAGAAAACATAATTATGTATTATTATTTTTCCATCTTACTTTATAAGCATATTTTGTGTTAAGTGAAATAAGCCAGACACAGAAAGAAAAATATTGCATAGTGATCTCACTTATATTTGAAATCTTAAAAAATGGTCAAATATATGCACACAGAGAATGGGTACTGGGGCAGGGGCCGGACCAGGGTGGGATGTAGGTCAGAGAATACTAAGAGGCAGGTATATAGGATCAAGTCTAGAGATCTAATGTGCAACATGATTACTATAGTTAATAAAATTATATTGTATTAAGGATTTTTGTTAAGTAAGCAGATTTTAAATGCTCTTGTCCCTAGAAAAGTAAAAATGTAAGATGGCAGATATGCTAATTTGCTTCATTGTAGTAACCATTTTACTGTCTATATGTATCTCATGACATCATGATGTAAATCTCAAATATATACAATAAGATTAATTTAGAAAAACAAGTTTATTGAAATTTTAAAAGCATGTTGAAATTGATGCATGATACTCCAACATAGGTTATACAACTTCTTTAATTATTCCAATATGATTACATATTTATGTCCATTTTTTACTATGTAAAATAGTGCCATAATGATCATAATATATATAACATTATGATGTATATTAAATCACTTTTCATCTACAAGAAGCAAGGAAGTAAGTAGGGTCTTCAATTAGCCTAGACAAGAGAACATAGAAAAAATTTCAACATAAAAAGGAATAGCATGTACAAAGGTCCTGTGGCTGAAAAGAACACAACAGGAAAAAGAAATCCGAACAATCAAACAATGAAACAAAACATAATGTAAAGAGTACAAGGGATTCAGGGAAGGCAAATAATAAAGGGAAACTGGAGACAGAGGCAGGGAGTAGAATATGCCTTGGTCTTTATTTTAAAAGCAAAGAAAATAAAAATAAAAATAAAAAAGGTGGGTTTGGAGTTTTTGAAGTTTTTTTATTTTATTTATTTATTTATTTATTTTTTGAGACGGAGTCTCGCTCTGTCACCCAGGCTGGAGTGCAGTGGCTGGATCTCAGCTCACTGCAAGCTCCGCCTCCCGGGTTTACGCCATTCTCCTGTCTCAGCCTCCCCAGTAGCTGGGACTATAGGCGCCCGCCACCTCGCCCGGCTAGTTTTTTTGTATTTTTTAGTAGAGACGGGGTTTCACCGTCTTCGCCAGGATGGTCTCGATCTCCTGACCTCGTTATCTGCCCGTCTCAGCCTCCCAGAGTGCTAGGATTACAGGCTTGAGTCACCGCGCCCGGCCGAAGTTTTATTTTTAAAGTAGAGTTAAGAGACAAGTCATAAAGCAATTTGTGCCTAAAAATTTGTGCCTAAGAGGATCCCTTTGGCCTACCAAAGAGACATCTGCATTTGCATGTTTATTGCAGCATTATTTACAATAGCAAAATCATGGCCTCCAACTGCCCATGAACGGAGGGTTGGATAAACAAAATGTGGTACATATACACCATGGAGTACTACACGTCCATCAAAAACCCTGAAATGATGTCCTTTGCAGCAACATGGATGCAGTTGGAGGCCATTATCCTAAGTGAAAACCAACAGAAACCCAAATACTGCATGCTCTCACTTGTATGCGGGAACTAAACATTGGGTACACATGGACATAAAGGTGGGAACAATAGAACACCAGAGGTCCCAAAAGAGGGGAGAGAAGAAAGTGGACAAAGGTCGAAAAGCTCCCTATTGGGTACTATGTTCACTATTTGGGTGAAACATTCACACAATATATCCCTGTGACAAACCTGCACATGGACCCCGTAGACTTTTTTTTAAATCTAATTTAAAAAAAAATAGATCTCCTTTGCTACAGCACAGAGGATAGACTGAATGGGAGAGTAGAATGGCCATGGATAGAGGAGGTAGGAGCTTATTGCCATAGTCTAGATGGAGACAATCATTTTGTGTAGGATGCTAAGAAAGATATGGTGACAAATGGATGGGTTCAAGAAGCATTTAGATGGCAAAACTGATTGGACTTCCTTGTAGATGGGATATGGGTGGGGAGGAAGGGAAAATACGTTTACAAGGATGAGCCCTAGATATCTGACTTACAAAACTGTTTTTGTCATTTACCAAGATAAGGAATCCTGGAGGAGGATCATGGTTGCCAGGTGGATATTTTGTGTTCAGTATTGGAATTCTTGTGGCATTTAGATACACATACTTGTAGGCCAGGAACTTTTAGAAGCAGTCCAAGCTCGGGAGGGTACATTTGACTGTCATTGGCACGTAACTGGCCATAAAAGAATGATGTGGATAAAATACCAAAAGAACTGATGTGGAATGAGAAAGGTAGAGAGCCTGGAATAAGAATTAAAGTGTAAAAGAGGCGAAGTTGAAGGGAAACTAGCATAATCACTAAAAGCGTTTTGGAACAGGAAGCTGGTTAATTTATAAATTGAATACTTGGTTCTATCTTATTCTTAAATATGGGCTTTTTTGACTTGAATGCTTGAATTCCAAGTCAACTACATAGCACGTTAAACTGACGTTATAACACAGGAAAACTCAGGCACTAGCTTTTAAGCAGGTTATTTTAAAATAGTTTTATTGTTAATTCTAACTTGTCAGAGGAATTCTTAAAATGGCACAAAACATTCACTTCTGAAGACGCGGGAAGTTGGGTGGCGAGTCAGGAGATGGGGGTCATTCAGCCTGGAGGTCTCCACAAACGTAAAATACAAGTCAGGCCAGGTAAGTGAATGACAGTGCTCACCTGCTGCTTCATTCTCATTGTACTTTGGGGACTATGCTGGAAAGAGGACACTTGATAAAAAGAGTTATTCTATGTAAGCTTGACTCCAAGCTGTAGAGGACAGTGCAGGAGAAGAGAGGTTTGGTGAAAGTCATCTGAGATACAAGGATGATTGGAAGCCACTGGAATATTGAGATCCCATCTGAGAAAGGGGTACAAAGACTGCAGAGACCAAGACTGGAAAACGCTGAGAAGATGAACACCATTTTCCTCTACGTGTGTTTCTTACTCTGTTCCTCTGATTCCCGTGCTGATTAACAAATGACTCCTCACAGCCAAAGGCTTTTCTGTGGGTGTTCTTGAATGTAGCTGAAGAAGGTGGTTGCTGAGGAGGGGAAAGCTGTGCCTCAAAAAGGTTTGAAAGGATAAAGCATGGTGGCCCTTATAAAACAGAAAGTCAGCCACACTCAGGAAATGAGCCCACAGACTTACACCAGAATGATCAGCTCCTTGGAAGAAAATGGAGATGGAAGTGAATATTCACTCATAGAATGCTTATGAAGATGCTAATGTGTGCCAAGTCTATGAGTTACTTAGCAAGATGTTAAGCTAAGGATCAGCCTCTTATAAAACCTATAGTTCTATTTTCTAGTATATTTTAAATTAATTCATTTCTTCATTCTTTGACCCAATTGTCCTGAATATCTATTTTGTGTTAGACACTGAGAATATAACCATGAACAAAAGCAGACATGGTCCTTAACTTCATGACTTAGCTCGGTAACATTTTACTAATCTTTTGATTTCTTTTCTTTCTTTTTTTTTTTCTTTTGAGGGAGAGTCTCACTCTGTTACCCATGCTGGAGTGCAGTGGCGCCGTCTTGGCTCACTGCAAACTCTGCCTCCTGGGTTCAAGTGATTCTCCTGCCTCAGCCTCCCAAGTAGCTGGGATTACAGGCATGTGCCATCACACCCAGCTAATTTTTTTTGTATTTTTAGTAGAGATGGGGTTTCGCCCTGTTGACCAGGCTGGTCTCGAACTTCTGATCTTAGGGGATCCACAAGCCTCAGCCTCCCAAAGTGTTAGCATTACAGGCATGAGCCACTGTGCCCGGCCCACTCTTTTGATTTCTTAAGAGGTTATTTTTCCCATGGGATCTGTGGATCTATTTCAGTGTTACTGCTTAAAATACTTTTCAGTGTAGTCTTAGGCCAGTAACTCTCCTGAATAGTATCTATAAAATATCTCTAAAATAGGACATGTTTCCTGAATATACCCCCAGGACATGAGCCTGAGAAAAATCTGTCTGCATGGTCTCCATTCCCTAATCTCTCTCCTGCCCTCCAAACCCACTCTTTCCCAGAGACTCATGTTCTTCACATACGTTCCATCAGCCTGAAGTCATCAGGGCACCTGGGGGACAAAGTACTCATTTCTGCAGTTCCTGCTTCAATTATCTTCTTGGTGAATAAATTAACATAAAAAATATAGGATATCTAAAATCCAATTATATTTTTGTTACTCTGGTAGAGACAATTATTTTGTATACACACATTAATTTGAAACAGAAGATGCATTTTGTTTATCATTTTTCGAGGAGTTGTTTTAAACTGTCTCTCAGCTTAACTTTCCTTGACCTCATTTTCCCAAAAAGTATGGTTTCTCTTCACAGATCCATACTTTTGCCTGCAGTTAAACTAGAATTCTGATCTTATTGCTTCTCCATGCACACACCTTCCGTTTCAAGCCAGTATCTTTCCACACCCTACCTACCTTAATTAACCCATACATTTTGAGATACAACTCATCTTTTATTTAATGTTTTCTTATTTCCACATATGAACCTTTAAAATGTACGATGGCACATTTGAAATATATAAAATGATTTATGTTCTGGATTCAAGGGATGACCTAAAGAATAAATAATGCCCAAGGGTAAGTGAGGTCATTCATTATAGTAATTTTTAATGTGCTTGACAAATGCCAAGGGAAATCATATGATGCAGTAATCTCACTTCTAGGAATCTACTTCAAACATACTGATAGACAAGAATATTAAATAACATAAGATAGGACTATTCATTGAAACACTGTGATGATCAAATGATTGAATTTAAAACTACCCAGATTTCGATTATGGAAACTGGTGAAGTAAACTATGATATCTCCACTAAATGGAATTATAAACAACTAAACACCAACAACAAAAAGAATGCATATATATATATATGCATATCTGTGTGTGTGTGTGTGTGTATATATATATATGGAGAGAGAGAGAGAGAGAGAGAGAGAGAGAGAGACAGAAAAACAATTGCAATTGGACCATGTGATTGTGGGGTCTGGCAAGTTTGAAGTCTGCAGGGCAGGCTGGCAGGCTGGCAGGCTGGAGACCCAGGCAAAAGTATGTGTTATAGCCTTGAGTTGAAGGCAATCTGGAGTCAGAATTCCTTCCTCTTTGTAGGGCGGGTGTGTGGAGCTCAGTCTTTTCTCTGAAGGCACTGAACTGATTGGATAACAACCAGCATTATGGTAGGTAATGAGCTTTACTCAAAGTCTACTTGTATAAATGTTAATCACATCTTAAAAAAAAAAAAAAAAAACAACTTCACAGCAACATCTAAACTGGTGTTTGACCAAACAGCTGGGTACCATAGCCTAGGAATTTGAAATATAAAATTAACCATCACAAATATAAAGTACTAAGTTAAGAAACTCAGCTTAATATATGTAGAGACATATTTGCAACAACAAAACAAAAATAAAAATTTGTGCCTTACTATGCAGAAAAGAATTAATATAGCAAACCTGAGAGTGCAATCTTTAGAAATGCCGCCATCCAAGTTTTGCCCTTGGTTGGTGTCTGAGAACCTGGCTGGTAGATAGTTCTCTACACTGAAATGAAATTTTCCATAACTGATAAAAGTGGTTCACTGTTTATAGACTGCGCAGACAATATGGTTTATGATGAATACTTGCTTTCCTTATGGGTGTCTGGACTGTTGGTACATGCTAGGAAAAGGGTAACTGTAAAAGCAATCCCCAGAAATTGGGCACTGAGTAAGCTACTCCGGACATAACCATAACACACAAAAGAAATCTCTGTGGGACAAAAGAAAGCTGTATGTGGGAGAGAGAAAGCATGAGGAAGTCTGCCCCTGGACTCCTCCGGACTCCACTTGTGTCTCTTTCCTTCCTGATCCAGGTATATTATTACTTTATCAATGCAATAAATCTTAGCTGTGAGTACACTTATATGTTGAGTACACTTCATTGTTCTAGAAGATCTCTGAACATGGAGATTGTCTTGAGGGCCACCAACATACCTGTCCTACAGAGAGAGAATACACACACACACACACACACACACACATATACACATATATATGTGTGTATATATATACACACAATAATTATTTACTAAAATATAATTTTAATTTTAGCATAGTTTTAGATTTATAGAAAAGATTCAAATATAGTACAGAGAGATCTCACAGACACTTCACCCACTTTCCCATATTGATAATATCTTACCTTATCATGGTACATTAGTCACAACTAATGAACAAACTTTGATATATTGCTCAACTAAAACTTCACACTTTATTTGGATTTATAGTAATTAGTTTTCCCATAATGCTCTTTCTATGTTTCAGGATTCTATCCAGGATACATTGAGTTTAATTGTCTCATCTCCTTAGTCCGCTCTGCTCTCTAAACATTTCTAGACCTTTACTTGTTTTCCAGCAAGTATTGTTTTTCTGTTGCTTTGCTTTAGTTTTTTTGTAAACAATTTTGGGTTTCTTAATTATCTCTATGGTTTCTCTGTGTTTTACTTTGCAAATGCCTGTTTTCTAACTTTATTATAGCTTTCCTTTTATAATTTTCTTTGTGTTTACTCTGGTTTTATTTTCTAGCTTCCCCAATCGACGTTTTAGCTATTTCTCAATCTTTCTCGCTTTCTAAAATAAAAATTTAAGGATATAAATGTTCTTTTTTTGTATCTACCATCCATATAGTGTGTTTGGATAACTTCCTCATATTACTTTTCCAATTCAGTAATATTTTCTTCAACTGCTTGTAGTGTGTGAGATATAGATATAGATAGATAGATAGATACAGATGAAGATAATTTAATAAGAATTATTATATATGGGAGAAGGGATGGAAAAGAGTAAAGAGGATGGAATAAATGTTGGAGTTATCTCACTCTACCTTGTGTGACAGGTTTTTCTTTGGAAATATGTAAATGATTTCAAAATTATAAAATAAATTTGAGTCAAAATAAAATAAAAGTGATGCCTAAAAATAAAAAACAAAATAAAGCAAATTATTCTAACTTTATATAAATTTGCTGGCCTAAAAATATTATTTGATTATCCAAGCTTTATGAGTAACTAGAAATTAGTAATAGTAAATACTAATTATAGAACTCTAGTATTTTTTGTAACAATGTTATTGTTTCTATAACTAGATACATATTGTGTAATTACTTAAAAATATTTCAATTTAAGATTTGTAATGCAAAGAAAGAGGAGAAACTATAAAATCAAATAAGTTAATGCTATCTTAAATTCAAATAGGAAATTTTCTTATGAACATATAATGTATTTTGTCCTTACAAAAATAAGTTACTTTTTACCAACTTTGTCCAGTAAAATGGTCTACAATGATAACAATATCCAATAGCAATAATAAGATTTGAAAATTGAAAATTAATTTCAGAATACTATTTTTCACTAAAAGGAACCAATAATTTTTGGTGAAATGATTTATTCCAGATCCAGGACAGGAAACGAGCTTTACTTGGTTTGTAAATCAATATCTACATGATGTCCACATCATGGACATGTTTACAAAAAGAATCATAAAAGATCATATTTACCAGAAGACAAGAAAGTTTTAATGCATATTGGGGTTATGCCATGAAAGGACATAGGCATCATTCTGAAAGACCTCCCCTGAAAAAGAATAAACAATTTGAGCATCAAAAATAAATTTGGATATAAAAGATTCAAGCTCATCATTTTTGAGTTCATAATGACACAAAAATACATCTCACTGATCACTTGAGGAAATTTTCAAGGCACAAATTCAGTATTTTAAAAACTGGTAGCAAAAAAGTGGGGGCAGGGGAACACATGCATTTATCCTGCCTTTCCCATGCCAATTAGGTTTCAGAGTAATTTAATCGTAGACAAGTACAAGCTTTTCTTTATAGAAAAATTCCACAGCTGACAAGAGCAGAAAGAATGGAAGGATATCATCATTTTGCCATTCATTAATATAATTATAAATCTAGATAATAATCCTTGGTGGCTACTAAAACTAGTAGATGAAAGGCTAATGGAGAACTTAAAAATGGACAAATTGAATTGACAACTCCTGAACCTATTGATAAATATTAACATCATAAAAGAGAGGCAACAAGATAATACATGACTATTAAAGCAATGAAGTGTAGGCAAGTATTTTTGAGAAAAAAAAAATCAAACATGAATCTCATCAGGTCTCCGTCAAGGCTCAGTGTTTACAGAGGATAGAAGAACGTGCTATGTGACACCACATGGCCAAATTCAGAATGTGAGAAACATGACAGGAAAGAGCACTTAGTTGTTTCAACAAAGAAATGTTCAAGGATGGTGGTGAAAGGAGCAAGAGAGAGAGAAAACAAAAGAATAAAATAGACAGAGACTGAGACGGGGAATTTTATCAATTAAAAGACACTCAAGAGACTTAGCAGTCAAATGTAGTATGTGGACATTATGTAGATATTGATTTTCAAACCAAGTGAAGTAATTGATGGCACAGTTGATATGATTTTACACTATATATTTTGAGTGTTGACATAAATGACTTATTTTTAAGTTGAATACAGGTATTGTGATTAATTTTTAAAAGTTTCTTCATCTCTGTCACTTGAAACTGAAATGGCTTTTTAAAATGCAGCCTTAGAATTATTAAGTTTGTGAAATTCTTCCACATATTCCTTGGATCCCCAGAACTCGTGGGTTATGCAAGGAAGGTATTATTAACCCTTATTTTTATTTTCTTTTTTCCTTTCCTTTCCTTTCTTTCCTTCCCTTCCCTTCCCTCCCTCCTCCCTTCCCCTTCCCCTTCCCCTTCTCCTTCCTTCCTTCCTTCCTTCCTTCCTTCCTTCC
>NW_012116021.1:3513882-3531448 GCF_000951035.1 Colobus angolensis palliatus | reverse complement strand
CTGGGATTATAGCCATGAGCCACTGCACCCAGACTAGCCTTTATTTTTTTAAAGACAAAAGGAAACTTAAGAAATATTAAATATCATACCTCAACACCTTCTAGAAAGTGCAAGAGCCAAGTCCTCTAGTGATAGGTATCACGCCCCAGCAGTTTACTATTTCAGGCTGCCCATGCTTGCACATTAGCAAAAAGCAGAAGAAAATAGTCTCAGCTTAGGATTCTCCAAGCTCTTTTTTAATCAAATGTGCACAATTTCATTTAACACTATCAGACAAAACACAGAAAGACAGACACACACACTACGCCAGATACACACAGACACACACACACACAGACACACACACATGCTGGGAGATGACATAAATTCCATGTCCTCTTTCTACTTAATCTATGCCCAATACCAAAAATTTTCCTTTGCATATTTTCTGGACACAATTTAGGACAAACCGCAAACACCAAATAATTTGATTGCTTAGCTACCTTGATTTTAACATTAACAAAGAGGCATTCAGTAATTCATGCAAATAATAAAGTGTTTAACATTAAAGTATTTGATTTTTTCTATTACATAGATTATAGTGTTCCTATAATCTAATAAACAAATCAAATTTTACTCGCTCATCTTTGAATTCCACATATTTTTTCAATTTTGCATGGTTCACTACCCATTTTTATGCAAACATAATCTTAAGCGTTAAATATTATTTTAACAAATTTTCTAAATATTCTCTCACTTGGCAAATATTTAAATTATTTTCTATATTTTTGTATTATGGATAAGCTTTGATCTACATTCATGCACACAAGCTTTTATGTGAATTATGAGCTAATTCTTCGGGATTGCTTTCCAAAGTGGATTTAATGGATCAAAGGACTTTTAAGGCTCTTGATAATATTGCCAAAATGCTTTCCAAAACTGTTGTACCAAGTTGCATGCCTGCTAGCAATGCACCTCTCCACACCCTCTGCAGCAGAGACCCTGCAGATTGCTAAACCTAAGTGGACTTGACTAGCATCTCTTCTGGGCTTTCATCCTGAAACGGATCTGGTCTTGCATTGTGTGTTGAGCAAGAGTGAAAGGAGGGGACAAACTTGAGGTATTTCTTCCCCTTGGGCTGCTTTCCACAGTCCATTTCTATGCAGTAGCATTGCCCAGAAATGGTTTCATTCAACACTATCCCCATTTTGATGCATAAAGTCATGAGTTCCTCTGCTTTTTAATCCCATTAATTCTTCTGATTTGCTGGCTGGTTGAAAACAAAAGGAATAAATAGCTGGCACACAGGAAGCGATGCGTGTTTCAAGTGAAGTTTCCTCTTTGTAAAGCTAGGTGATTACAGGCTTGGCTCAACCTACCTTCATTCTAAATGATTCTGCACATGGCTGCAGTGGTGTCTGGTTCAATGACCACCTTGTCTGGGCTGCTGGTCAGAATCAAGCTTAGTTCTGAGCTGCTATTTCAGGCATTATTTAGAATTTGATAATCAAAGAATTGAAACAATGTGCAAATCAAAGACCTCTTTCCTTTAGAAAGCCAAGAGCTGATTTGCATTTTCTCCTGCCTCTTTCCTATTTCTAACGACTTGGAAAGTTGAAACATGCTCAGTGCTTTGAGAAAGAGGCATGGGTCTTGAAAACATAGTGTAGCCTGAAAGAAATATGATAGCATGTATTTTACCCTTTCATCTCCTTTTTCTAATTTTTTTTTAACCTTTGCTAAGAATCTGTGAAGACTTTACTAAAAATTTAAAGCTGGGATACAAGACACAGAACTTCCATTGAGGCTAGATCTACAGCAATAACCAATAAACTTCAAGGCTTGGGTCACCACATGTATTCATGCATCCAATCATTCATTCATTCATGCAGTAGCCATCCATTTTTCATTATTCATCATCACTATGCTAGTTATTAGATTCAAGACTACAAACAGTACAATTCTTGTTCCCCAAAATGTCAAATTCAAGGAAAAGACTGACCCATTTATAATTAGCTCTAATATAGAAACTTCCAGAAGGACAAACAGCTTTGACTCCTGCCACTTGTAAAAAACATAATAAAAATCAAACAACATAAAAATGTCAAGCATATTACAAACCACCATTAGCATCTTTGCTATATATTTGCAATGCCATTTTTTGTGTATTTTATCAAAAATGGCCTTCAACTGTTATAGGACCACCAGGTTTGATGGCTTATAGCATGATAACAGATGAATACACTGAAACAGTGAGAGTTGCAGTAGAGAAATAGTTTAATAATCATAGGGCAACCAAAGAAGGGGACTGAAGGGAACCTCAAATCTGCTTCCCTGAAGGGTTTTGGATGGGGATATTTAAGGAAATTTTGGAGAATAGTGGGCTGAGGAATTGGGATCACTGATTGATTAGGGCATGGAGAATGAAATTATAAGAATGTAGAACCTACATTCTTGTGCTGAGTCAGTTCCTAGGTGGGGTGTTCAACCCTACTGGCTTCAGTGGAACCACTGGAATGCAGAATCCAGAAGATTTCTCAAATGGAAAACTTGAGATTTCTTAATGTTAAAGATGTTATCTGTAGAAGCAATTAAGGGAAGTTAAGACCTTGTGAGAGGGACTATGTGACTTTTAAGCAGTAAGCAGCTATTTTAAAAAGTGGGCTCATAGGGCAAGCTAGATATTGCTTAGCTATGGTTCTACTCGAAGCTCATCCTTTTGGTAAAAACCTAGCAGTTTCTTTTTATTAACTTTATGAGGAATGTTTCACCTTCTGCAGTAAATAATTTTTTTAATGAGCTTTTTTCTTTTTCTTTTTTTTCTTCTGTGTTATTCCCGGGAACAGACCATTAAATTTTTTCTGAGTCCTCTTTTTTGGTAAATGTCACAAAAATACCTAATACAGGTTTGTTTATTATGATGACTCTGAATATCAGGACATCATGACTCACACACGGTGAAAGGTGTCATATCCCTTCGACTTACTCAGTTTGGGCATGGTCATATAAATGCCTTGGACTCATTTTTCTGTGTTAGAAGTTGGGTTGTCAATTCTTGGCCTTGGAAGTTGAGCAGCAGGAGCATCTCCAGCCACGGAGACTTTTCTTTCTGTGAGGGGTAGGGCTGGTATGGCCACAGTCCTCTCCTACCTACTGTTTTAGTGGTTAACAACTTTTGAATAATTTGAAGTCTTTGCTATGGCCCAAGAACTCTAAGAATGTTTACAAAAATAAAGGAGTTTTCTTACCTTTCAAAAAAGATCCATGGTGCAGTTTGGACAGTTGTGACTAGAATGAGCTTCATGAGGGCCCTGACCGTTTTTATTCATCGCAATATGTTCAAGGCTTAATGAGATCTGGCACATGGCAGATATATAATCAGTTTTAAGAATGAGTAATGAGGGTCAGGCGTGATGGCTCACGCCTGTAATCCCAGTACTTTGGGAGGCCGAGGTGGGTGGATCATGAGGTCAAGAGACCGAGACAATCCTGGCCAACATGGTGAAACCCTGTCTCTACTAAATATACCAAAATTAGCTGGGCCTGGTGGCACATGCCTGTAGTCCCAGCTACTTGGGAGTCTGAGGCAGGAGAACCGCTTGAATCCAGGAGGCTGAGGTTGCAGTGAGCCGAGATCACGCCACTGCATTCCAGCCTGGCAACAAGTGAGACTCTGTCTCAAAAAAAAAAAAAAAAAAAGAAGAAAAAAATAGGTTGAGTACTGATAAGATGTAGGTACACTTTTCCCTGATTAGCACAGACTTTTAAAAGTGCCCCGTCCACTGCTTTGTGCATCCATCACTTTAGTGGTACTTTCCATGTGGACACAAGGAGCTCACCAGGAAAAGCAGCTGCCCTCAAAAAGCAAAGATTTCTTTGAATATCTCACTCTCCTTGAGATATTCAAAGGCCCTAATAAGTATTTGGAATAATTCGTTCTCTTTTCACAGTGGCCTTTTGTTTTAGATAGTCCTGGTTTTTAGTATCTTAGTAAAAATAAGTTCTTTATATTTTTAAGTTATAAATAAAAAACAGAGACATCATGGAATAAATATTTCCAGGCACGTTGATCTATCTGTCCTTGACAAAACCAAGCTCTTTCTTGACTTTGAGACTTACCTTTATAATTCCTACCATTTGGAATATGTCCCTTGTAATAAACATATTATGTGGTTGGCTCCTGCTGTTATGCAAGTCTCTACTCAATTGTAATGTCTTCCCAAAAAGTAACTATTTAATCAGGTATCCACCCAATTTATAGCCCAATCATTTCCCAAATCTGTATTGTTAATGTAAATTATTCATATAAGTTACCTCTTTCATTTATTGCTAAATTCCCAGTCCCTGGCACAGTACATGACAAATAGCAGAAAACAATAATTATTTAACAAATCAATGAATGAATAATTTAAAAGATACATTAGATGACTTTAAATATCTCTTTCTACTTTTAGATTTCTTGACACCTGGTGTACCAGGTACTACCATTTGACTTTTCTACTTAAAAATGTCACAGTGTGTGGACATCAACATTTATGGACTTTATGTGAAAGCCAAAAGGTAGTGAGTGGCCTGTGATAATCAAAAGGAGCTTGCTTACTTATAGGTTGGGAACCAGAGAAGGAACACGAATTGCTACCCATTTTACCAAATCTGAGAAAGATGATTGGTGAAAAATTGCCCTCATTCAGAGGACTGCACTGATCAGTAAGATTTACTGACTGCTGTTAGGAATCTGAAGTGGAAATTCTTACAAACAATAACAGATTGATAATGAAATATTGATCTGGGGTGCACTTTGCAGAGCAATTTTGTCCATTTCCTTATGGAAGCTCAAGTCTTCTCAGGCTTCAGGGAGGTCCCTGGCTGGCATCTTCAGCCCTAGCATTTCCTACTTTAGATGTTGATTATGATGCTTATTTTGTGTTGTCCAGAAGGTATGACTATTTCTAATTTTCTTGGGGCCTTTAGGACATCTCTTTTTTTCCCTCCACTTTCTCTCATCCTGTTTTCTTATGTAGGCTTTGAAATTGAAATAGTGTGGCTTAGAAAAAGCCTTGTGCAAAGCAAACTTTGAAATCAATCAATCAGGCTGGCCCAGCAGCAGTGGCTGTAGTTCAGGGATGACTCTGCCAGACAGCTCAGCCATTACTTATATCTGAGATAACTTCCTCTGCTTCCTCTCCCATTCCATGCCTATCCAAACATTGGACAGATGGAGCATGTTTTCACAATGTCAGGTGGTACTGCCTTTTGGCTAGGGTACTAATCAGAAAGTCCTGGTGTTGCAAATCCTGCTTCTTCTTCTTCTTCTTTTTTTCCTTTTTGCATGGAACAGATAATTCACAGGCATCAGAAATAGATGCTATCAACAACCATCTTCTTCACTTTTTTTCCAGTCTTTTGCCTCTGCTGACACCTGGAAAATTTGTCATCTAAGAATAGTGAAATGCATTCTTAGAAGCCAGTGCAAGATGGAATAAAGTATACTGGTCTTAGAGTAGCAAGATGTGCTATTGGAACCTGATTTTGTCTCTTCTCAACTTAAAAACCTCTCCTAGCATAATAGAAAGAGCAAAGATTGGGGTCCTATAGTCCTGGTTGTAAATAGTAGTTCTGGCACTTATTAACTGAGGTAAATTTCCTATCTCTGAGACAATTTTCTAGACTTAAAGTTATAATTTCCACATAGAAATATTTCTTTAAAAAATTAGATTCCAATGGAATATTATTTGAGGACTTTCACTGTGCCTCAATTTTCTAATCTGTAAAAGAGGGAACAGTGGTTGATTATGACCTTCCATATCCTACCTGAAAGCAGAAGTCACTTTCCTACTCCACAGAACCAACTATTAGAACACAAGCCTGTGTTATGCCCTAAGAAGGCATACCCACACAAAGGATAGTGATTGTCTTTGCCAGGTGGTTTTTAAAACTGAGAAATTAGCCATGATGTTTTAAGCTATTATTTATGTAGACAAAGAGTGTCAAACTGGTGAAATGAACCAGCCATATGAACAAAGTTGAAAACCAACTATAAATTAAACTGGAACTCTCTCTGAATTGAGAAAATCTCAACATATGACTCATAGGGATGCAATTCCACAAAGCTCAGAAAGGAATGGTTTTGGAGGCAAAGTGGATAGTGCAAAAGGCAGGACTGACAGGGAGATGGAATCTGAAAAGCTTAATGGGGATGAGATTATCTCATCAAAAATGTGTAGCAGCACCCACCATTAAATGAAAGTAGTGTTACAGCTAACGTAATCCTTACTTGCTCTGTTTGAAAAATGCATTCTCCCAATTCCCTGAAGTCTACAGGGTCACATTATAAGCATACTGTAATAATTATTCTTTATGTTCTTCCTAAGATTGCCCCCCCCAAGCTTTGACATTTCTATCTAAAAATTACATTTTTAGCTCATTTCAGGTAACATGCAATAGTCAGAACAGACCGATGTTTCCACTGCAATGACTAAGGGAAAAAAAGATAAATTGCAGAACACATTTTAAAATGCACTGGAGAGCTATTGAAGCAACAGAAACTAAATCAACTAAAATTTAAGAAAAGGAAGAGTTCTATTTTGGTGAGCAGATCACCAAATGTTTACCTCCCCAGGGTCATTTTCTGATTCTGGGTATAAGCCAGATCAGGATAAACAGATGCTACTGGGAGGAAAGAAACTAGTGGGAATCATGGTGGTTGTATGGCACTGGTTTAATGGATTGAAAGCCAGAAGAGTCCCAAAACATGGTCAGTTTTTCTCATGGGTAAGTCGTTGAATTTTGGTGGGATGGGATACTGGGAATATCATCTTCTGTCTTCCAAAAGACAGAATGAAATCGCCCACATAATCAAAAAGGCTTACAATATTATGTCTTCTAAGATGAAGAAAATACTGTAAGATTGTGACTGCCTAGGTAAGTTACACAAACACATGGTCTCCCCCTCAAGACATTTGCTAATTTAACAACTGTGAGATGCCAATCCAGATGGAAGTATAGGAAAACAGACTCAATTTCTTGAAAAAAGAAACTTCCAAATTGCATTGCAAAGGATATAAACGCGTGGAGGAGTGGAAACTTGAGACCATGTTTGCCTTCAATCTACCACGGATGAGTTTAACATCTACTGGATACAATAGAAGACAGCATCAGTGAACATGAGGGCAGATCAATTGAAAATATTAAAAGTGTAGCAGAGATAGAAGAAAACATAGGTGGAATGCTTCAGGACATTGGTCTGGAAAAGTATTTTATGAATAAAACCTCAAAAGCACAGGCAACAAAAGCAAAAATAAACAAAAGAGATTTTATTAAACTACAAAGCTTCTACACAGTAATGGAGACTATCAACAGAGTAAAAAGCTAACCTACAGAGTGGGAGAAAATATTTGCAAACTACTCATCTGACTGAGAATTAATATGCAGAATATACAAGGAGCTCAAACATCAAAACAAGAAGAAAACAAAAAATCTCATTTAAATATAGGCAAATGATCTGAACAGACATTTCCCAAAAGAAGACATATAAATGGCCAACAAATATATTTTAAACTACAAAGCTTCTACACAGTAATGGAGACTATCAACAGAGTAAAAAGCTAACCTACAGAGTGGGAGAAAATATCTGCAAACTACTCATCTGACTGAGAATTAATATGCAGAATATACAAGGAGCTCAAACATCAAAACAAGAAGAAAACAAAAAATCTCATTTAAATATAGGCAAATGATCTGAACAGACATTTCCCAAAAGAAGACATATAAATGGCCAACAAATATATTTTAAATACTAATCATCAGAGAAATGCAAATTAAAACCAAAATGAGGTATCATCTCATCCAAGTAAAGATGGCTACTATATGAAAGACAAAAAAATAACAAATGCTGGCAAAGATGCAGGGAAAAGGAAACTCTTATTTACATTGGTGGGGATGTAAACTAAAACTAGTACAGCTACTATGAAGAACATGATAGAAGTTCCTCAGTAAAGTATTAATAAAACTACTGCATGATCCAGTAATCCAGCTACTAAGAATTTATCCAAAGGAAAGAAAATCAGTATATCAAAGAGACATCTGCAGCCCTATGTTTAATGCAGCATTATTCATAATAGTCATGATTTGGAATCAACCTAAGTGTACAACAGATGAATGGATTTTAAATTGTGGTGTGTGTACATGGTAGGAAGACTATTCAGCCATAATAAAGATGGAAGCCCTGTCATTTGCAGCAACACGAATGGAACTGGAGGACATTAAGTGAGATAAACCAGGGACAGAAAGCTGAACACCACATATTCTCATTCATATGTGGAAGCTAAAAAGTGGTTGATTTCATAAAAGTAAAAATTAGAACAGAGGATAGTAGAGGCTGGGAAGGGTGGGGGAAGGGAGGGATAGGGAGAAACTTGTTCAAACCCAAGAGTTAGTTACGAAAAAAACTGTCTCCTGAGGAATGCAAAACTATGTAATGAACCATCGTGTCCTAACACCATTCTGTAGTATAAAATTAGTTACTGTGATTATGATCTCTGAATCTCCTGGCATTGATGTGGTATATAGAAGAGCCACTTTGTATTTCTATTGATAAAGGAAATTTTGAGATTTTATCATGGGATAAATACTGCTCAAATAATTACATCTTGAAGGGAATTGCTTCTTAATTGAAGGCCCTTCTGATGTTTTTTTGCTTAGGAGTTTAGAATTTATTCTAATGAGGTTTGGTCTATTGGAAAGCACACTAAGTTAAAAGTTCCCAGCTCAATAATCTATCTGATGCGCGGTGATCAGCATACTGGTTACATTTCTCACTCCTCAGTGTCCTCACCTGTAAAAAAGGAATAGTGACATCTACCTATTCACGCTTCAAGATTGACATAAGGAGTAAACGTGATAATATATAAAAATAATTTGAAAAGAAAAATAAAGTGCGGTAGAGAAAAAAAGGATTGAAAAATAAGAACAGAGTAGAAGACATGTGGGACACACTGAAAAGGTCTGACAATGTGTGTTTTAGAGTCTCAGAAGGGGAAGAAAGAGGGCAGAATAATATTTAAGGAGATAATTACTAATAATTTTTTAATTATGAAAATTATACTTATTCTCAAAAAAATCAACAAATATCAAGCAGAATAAAGGTAAAGAACATCATACCAAATAATTTTATTGTCAAACTGCTGACCACCAAAGGCAAAGAGAAAGTGCCTTTGCATACATTAGCAATGAACTAGTTAGAACATATATATAGTTTTAATTTTACTTTACGTTCTGGGATACATGTGCAGAACGTGTAGGTTTGTCACATAGGTATCCATGTGCCATGGTGGTTTGCTGCACCTATCAACTCATCATCTAGGTTTTAAACCCTGCGTGCATTAGGTATTTGTCCTAATGCTCTCCCTGCTTTTTTCTCCCACCCGTGAGAGGCCCGGGTGTGTGATGTTCCCCTCCCTGTGTCCATGTGTTCTCATTGTTCAACTCCCACTTATGAGTGAGAACATGCGGGGTGTTTGGTTTTCTGTAGGACATATTTTAATACTGTTTATTATAGCATCAAATTTTAAATATCTAGAAGTAAATCCAACAAAATATGGGCAAGCTATTTAATTTAACATTTAAAAATATTGCTGTGATGAATTAAAAAGGCAGAGAGATAAATTATTTTAATGGATTGGAATCCTGAATGTTGTTAAGATTTCTGTTTTTCCCAAATAGATCTCTAAAATTAATATAATTCCAATCAATACCACAGACCATATATGCATGGAGGTATATACATTGACAAGGTAATTCTAAAGGTATATAAAAATGCAAACGACATAGGATAAATGGACAATTGCAAAGAAGAGAAAGCTTGGGGACTGAGACCATCAAATGCTACTGAAATACTGTAACTATTAACACAGTGATGTATTAGTGCAAGTAAAGACAAATCTCCCAATTGAACAGAAAGTCTAGAAACAGACTCGCACATATTCAGTCACCTGCTTTGCAGTAGATGTACCAGTGCAATTCTGTAGATAAATGGTGGTCTTTTCAATAAATAATATGGGGCAACTGGACACTAATATGAAAAAAATAATGAAACTTGACCACAACATTGTACAATAGAGAAATCATATAATCAACTGTTCAGGATAATTTATACACTTAAACATTGAAGAAAACATTGGAGACTCTTTGTGTGTTAAGTAGAGAAATTTTGTTAAACACAGCAGAAAAAGTATTAACCTTAAGCCAGTAATTGATTAATTGCACTTCAATACTATTAAAAACTTCGAATTATCCAAAGATATCATTAAAAATTTTAAAAGGCAAGCCATAAACTGGGAGGAGATATCTCCAGTACATATATTCCATAAGAGACTAGAATAAAGAATATAATAAAAAGATAAAATGCCCATTAAAAAATGGACAAAATAATTTAATGGGCAATTAGCAAAAGAAAGTATTCAAATGGTCAAAAAGCATATGTAGAGGAGTTCAAACCATCAGCCATTAAGGAAATGCAAATCAAAACTACATTACAAGCCAGGTTTGGTGGCTCACACTTCTAATCCCAGCACTTTGAGAGGCTATGGCAGGAGGATTGCTTGAGCCCAGGAGTTCAAAACCAGCCTGGACAACATAAGTAAGACTTCATCTCTATATTAAAAAGAAAAAAAAAATTAGCTGGGTATGTTGATGCATGCTTGTACTCCCAGCTACTAAGGAGGCTGAGATGAGAGGATCACTTGAGTTCAGGTTGTCGAGGCTGCAGTGAACTATGCTTGCACCACTGCACTCCAGTCTGGGTGACAGAGTAAGACACGGTCTCAAAAAAATAAAAATAAAATCAAAACTACAATGTAGAAAGCTGGGCACCATGGTGTGTACCTGTAGTTCCAGCCACTCTGGAGGCTGAGGCAGGAGGATTGCTTGAGCCCAGGAGTTCCAGTGTGTCAGTGCATTATGAGCACAATGATCATGCCTGTGAATAACCCCTTCACTCCAACCTGGGAGTGCAGTCTCTAAAATTAAGAGACCCAGTCTCTAAAGTTAAAAACAAAAAATAAAAATAAAACAGCTATAATGCAAAATAAAAATACATATTGAAAAGGATGTGGTTCAATGTAAAATGGTTAAAATACTTTGGAAAACTATTAAGCAGTATCTACTCAAGTCAAACAGTAGCTTAAACTATGACTCATTCATTTTACTTTTAGGTATATTACCAAGAAACAGTGAGTGCATAAGCCCACCAAAACATACACTTAAGAATGTTCATAACAATTTTATTTATGAGACCCCCAAACTAGAAACAAGTTACATGCCCATCAACATGAAGATAGAAAAACAAATTATGTTTTAATCATTCAGTGGAATGTTACCTATTCAGCGATGATAGAGACAGTTTATTGATACATGCAATAACATGGATAAATTTCACAGAGATAATGATGAATGAAAAAAGACAGACACAACAGAGCACATATTGCATGATTCTATTAAACTGATAACAGACAAAATAAACGTATGATGATAGAAATAAAAAATTGGTTACTTCATAGCAGAGGGCAGTTATTGACTCTGAAGCAGACTGAAAACCTTCTGGGTTCTGGGGATGATCTTATTTTATCTGGGTTGTTGGTTACATAATTACATTTATATGTAAACATTTATTGAGCCATACACAAAAATCTGTGAACTTTGCTGTTTGCATATTATACCTCACTAAAAATAATAACTAAATGCAATAACAGTGGCATTTTAAATTAGTTCAAACATGCATGATCAGAATTGGTCCTTAGGGCTTTCTCTATGATATCACAAAACAACCAATCAGAACAGCCTAGGCAGAAGCATCAGTCTGTCCCTTTGCCTGGGATAGAATAAATCAAAGAAGCATACACAATGTGAAAAACGATGACCAAGAGAAAAAATGATTTTTGTAGCAGTTCCTCTGAAAATGAGAGGATCGAACAAATTCACTCAGCAGCAGGATGGGTCTCAATCAATTACAATCAAAATACTGCATGAGTTCAGGTCTTTTCCAAGAAGCCAGCTTCAACTGGTCAAAGACAGTTTCTGTAGGTTTGCAATATGACATGAAGTGTCATTGTTTAGGGATGCTGTAGAAAACTGATTTTAATATTTGATGCAATACTGAAAAATATTATGTTAAATTTTAAGAAGTATTTTAAATACTGAAAAATAAACTTTTTTAACATGTGGAATTAGCACTGATGTGGGTGTACGAAGATCTATTGTTTAAATTTCACTCTCATATTCAAGGAAATCTAATTTTTTAACTATTTACAGCTTCTTTGAGCCTAAGACTGCTCTCCCATAAAATACAAAAGTAACTTTTTTCCTTCTTTATTTTTTATTTTCTAAATAGAATAACTACTTTTTTATCCAAATGATTTCCTAACAAAATATAAATTAAGATCTGTTGATGCTTAGGTGGCATTATGGCCTAAGCATTGCCCTTCGGCCTCCAATTTTGTCTTTTGTGGTCCCCTAAGATCCAAGGGAAACAGCTGGAAAACAACTGGAAGGTGATAATGCCCAGCTCTAATGTTGAAAGATGAAAGGGAAATCTCAAAGGCATTGCCAAGATAGGATCACTTATCACTTTGAATTTTAGTCAGTAATTCTGTTTCAGCCACTGTGCTCAGAAGAGACAATATTATTCTTTTTCATGTTCATAGAGATTCCTGGTTGCAGTGTGCTGCTACCTTAAGCTTCACAGGAGACACTGCACAGAAAGAGAAAGTCAGTAATAGAAGATGGAAATTGGTCTTAGAAGTATTCCATTTTCCTACCTTTCCACTTCCTTATGCCCTCTCCTCTAAAATTTTATGCACTACTTCCTCATTGTTCCCTTGAGTTCCCAATTACAGCTCTCTCCGTTTGTTCATATTCCCTTTCAGGAGCCTAATTACTTTTCTGCTAACAGGACTTTGCTAACAATATTGACACTGATACCAGCTGTAAGAAGGATAGTGGAAGAAACTGTGGAGGCAGGCATCCTGGGTCTTGGCTTTGCAATCTGGTCTTGGCAAATCCAATAGATTTTTCTGAGCTACCTTCTTCTTCTTACCTTTTTTTCCCATTTTCAAAACAGGGTCTTGCTCTGTTGCCCAGGCTGAAGTACAGTGGCACAATCACCACTTGACCTACTGCTCACTGCAGCCTTGACCTCCCAGGCCCAAGCAGTTCTTCTGGATTCAAGCAGCCCTCCCACCTGAACCTCCCAAAGTGCTGGGGTTACAGGCGTGAGCCACCGTGCCCAGCCTTTAGAGCCATTTTCATCATTTGTAAAATGTGAATAATAAACCCCTTGTAGAATGCTTCATGGAATAAAGTTAGTATACATGAAATATTTAATATCATGCCTAGTATATAGCATGTGTTTAAAAAAAGATATCCATAATAGATTGAATCACAGGCCTCAATTAATTACAATTAAGAAATACTAAGTTGTGCAGTTTGTTCATCTTAACCTTTCCCTGGTACTTTTATATTAGAGGAAATCGTGGAACTTCCCAGTCATAGTTTTACAACAGTATAGTAAAATCCTGTCATGGGGGCTGGGGGTGTGCCAATACATCCTTTAACCTTAAGAACACCTTAGTTTTGGGGTTTTTTTAGGGGAGGAAATTCATAAATACCAGATTGTCATCAGGCAGCTTTACCAAAAGCTCCAATGGAAAATATGACCATGGAAGTCAATTTCATGTGTACCTCTTACCTCTGATTCCCCTCGATCTTTCTTTTTATTTCATTTTATTTTTCGATAAGTTATTGGGATACAGGTGGTATTGGGTTACATGAGTAAGTCATTTAGTGGTGATCTGTGAGATTTTGGTGCATCCATCACCCCAGTAGTATACACTGGACCATATTTGTAGTCTTTTATCCCTTACCCCTCTCCCATTCTTCCCCTCAACCCCCAAACTCCATTGTATCATTCTTATGCCTTTGCATCCTCATAGCTTAGCTCCCACATATCAGTGAGAACATACAATGTTTGGTTTTCCATTCCTGAGTTATTTCACTTAGAATAAGAGTCTCCAGTTTCATCCAGTTTACTACAAATGCTGTTGATTCATTCCTTTTTGTGGCTGAGTAGTATTCCATCGTATATGCATACCACAGTTTCTTTATCCACTCATTGATTGTTGGGCATTTGGTTTAGTTCCACAATTTTGCACTTGTGAATTTTGCTGCCATAAACATGCATGTACAAGTATCTTTTTCAAGTAATGACTTCTTTTCCTCTGGGTAGATACCCAGTAGTGGGATTGCTGGATCAAATGGTAGTTCTACTTGTAATTCTTCAAGGTATCTCCACACTGTTTTCCATAGTGGCGGTACTAGTTTACATTCCCACTAGCAGTGTAGAAGTGTTCCCTGTTCACCTCATCCAAGCCAATATCTATTGTTTTTTGATTTTTTTATTATGGTCATTATTGTAGGAGTAAGGTAGTATCACATTGTGGTTTTGGTTTGCATTTCCCTGATCATTAGTGATGCTGAGCATTTTTTCATATATTTATTGGTCATTTATATATCTTCCTCTGAAAACTGTCTATTCAATTTTCTATACTACTCTGTTTCCAGAATACTATACAGGGGGCATAACTGAAAGATTGAGGGTCATGAAATCCTTACCTCACTTTCTGATGGGATTGTTTGCTTTTTTTCTTACTAACTTGTTTGAGTTTGTTGTAGAGTCTGGATATCAGTCCCTTGTCAGATGTATAGATTGTGAGGATTTTCTCCCACTCTGTGGGTTTTCTGTTTACTCTGCTGACTATTCCTTTTGCCATTCAAAAGTTCTTTAGTTTAATTTGGTCCCAGCTATTTATCTTTGTTTTTATTGCATTTTCTTTTGGGTTCTTGGTCATGAAATCCAGACTGGTGGAATGGAATAAAGAATCCAGAAATAAGCCCAAATACTTACAGCCAGTTGATCTTTGACAAAGCAAACAAAAACATTAAGTGGGGAAAGGACACCCTTTGCAACAAATGGTGCTGGGTTAATTAGCTAACCACACGTAGGAGAATGGAATTGGATCCTCATCTCTCACCTTATACAAAAATCAACTCAAGATGGATTAAAGACTTAAACCTAAGATCTGAAACTATAAAAATTCTAGAAGATAAAATTGGAAAAACCATTCTAGACATTGGCTTAGGCAATAATTTCATGATAATCTTTCAATTATACCCCATTTATAGTATTCTGGAAACAGAGTAGTGTAGATTCTTCTTGGCTGCTGAATTTTTCTTCAAGGATGCTTGGAATCCATTACCAATTCCTGTTCTTTAGAACCCAGTAAAGGGAAAGTGATTCAATGCAGGCTATATTTTCTTGACGTCATCTTTTCTTTGCCATTAAGGTGAACTAAAGGAAGCAACACAATTCCATGTTTAGTCACAACAGAATCAGACAAGCACTCTGCAGTGAGAAATTAGACAAGTTAACTAATCATGATTAGCTTGTTTCTATATGGAGATGATAATGTTGTTTGCTTTCTGCCTAGGGTTATTGTGAAAATTAAATGAATTAGTTACTCAGCACATGGTAGTATTACTTATCAAATGCTAGCTCTTAATCTTACGAGAAAGAGAACTGGCCTAAGATCTGGATGTATGGGATATATTCTTGACTTTTTTCACTAAGGTTTCTTAGCCTTTTTCTTTTTGATTGTCTACTAAGATCCTTTCTTAATTCTAAGAATTTAAGAGTTCCTCAAAACCAAAGAAGCCTCCATGTTATAGAAGAATTATACTCTGTGGGGATGGAACACAAAGTTACCAAGAGCAAGGCCCTGATTAGCCAGTTTACTCATCAACAAATATATCTTTGATATCTAATATGTAAATATGACCTGAGTATCTAAGTTACTTACCTAGAAAATTATGATGTTTGATAAAGTAGAGGGGGTAAAGATTGCTTCTGGAGAAGAAATGGGACTCCAACTAGAAAATTAAAAGAAAACATCCTATAAGGATATGTAAGTGAAAGAATCATGTGAGGAAGTTGAAAACTTAAAATGAAAACCACCCAAGTAGAATTCAGTGCTATTAATAAAAACCTTCAGATAAGTTAGAGACAATGTCGGTAATCTTTCAGAATGCAGGAGGAATGTGAGAAGTGCTAAAAGCTTACAGAAATGGGTAACAAGGGTCCTGCATGGTGGCTCATGCCTATAATCTCAACATTTTGGGAGGCTGAGGAGGGTGGATCAACTGAGGTCAGGGGCTTGAGACCAGCTTGGCCCACATGGTGAAACCTCACCTCTACTAAAAATACAATATATATTAGCTGGGCGTGGTGACAAGCACATGTAATCCCAGCTACTACGGAGGCTGAGGCAGAAGAATCACTTGAATCTGCAAGGCGGAAGTTGCAGTGAGCTGAGATTGCACCACTGCACTCCAGCCTGGATGACAGAGCACGACTGTGTCCAGAGAGAGAGAGAGAGACAGAAAGAGAGAGAGAGAGAGAGAGAGAGAGAGAGAAGAAAACTAGCATTCAGTAAGAACCTACCACATAGCAGTCATTTCCACATTCTTTATCTCAGAACAATCTTTTTTATAGGAGGAGGAATCTCTGAGGCTAAGTGACTTTCCAAAAGGAATATAGCTAGTAAATGGTTATGCCAGAATTTTACCTCAGGTCTGCCTACTTATAAAACTCAAGTTTTAATTAATATCTTATTCTTACATTTACAGGTGCCTTCATTTGTTCATTAACTCATTTGACCATGCCAGGAAATGAGGTCCCAGTGGTGACCTAAGTAGGCACCAGGCAACCCTACAGAAGCTTACTGTTTGGTAGAAGAGAGAACCAAAGTCAAATAAACAAATATATGTCATTGTTAATTATGGTATATCCGTAACGATGTTTGGAGAAAGAATAAAACGATATTGTGAATGGGGCTTACTTTAGACAGAGGGATCAGATTTATCATCTTTGAGGAAGTGAGATCAATGCTGAAAGCTGAAGGATGAAAATGAATCAGTCCTGCAATGATCAGGGAGAAGAACATGAACATTCTACCTCCTCAGCAAAAACAGGTAAGGCAATGTCCACCATGTCAAAATTCTACAGACTATTATGATGCAGGTAGCTCAGGGACATTGAAAACAAGATTACATAAAACAACACAGGTGACTAGGTAGATCGTTGTGTCAAATTTAGTCAAGGTTTCCTTCCTTCCTCCCTTCCTTCCCTTCCTTCCCTCCCTTCCTCCTTTTCTCCCTTCCTCCTTTCCTCCCTTCCCTTCCCTTCCTTTCCCTTTCCTTTCCTTTCCTTCTCTTTTTTTTCCGTCCATCTCTCTTTCCTCCCTCCATCGCTTTCTTCCTCCCACTCTCTTTCTTTCTTTCCTTTTTGTTTATTTTTCCTTTCTTTCAGTTTAGTTACTTAGTTAATAAAATAGTGCTAAAGCTATTTTATCTCAACTTCATGAATGCATTGGACATAATCTCTCATGACATACAAAAACATGCTGAATTAAGACTAAGATATTGGGCAGTCTCCAACTCCCAGCGCGAAGGACACAGAAGACCGGTGATTTCTGCATTT
>NW_012116021.1:3421379-3508037 GCF_000951035.1 Colobus angolensis palliatus | reverse complement strand
AAAAAAAAAAGAAGACTAAGATATTGTATTATTTATGTGAAAATAAAATTGATTCTATATCTATCCTATGATGTATTGGTGGTTCTGAACATGGAGAAAATGTTTTCTGGAGGACGGCTGTGGGGGCTCAACCTTCAGTCTTGTTTTGGTGAACATCTTCACATAAGTGTTTAATAGAAGCACATACAATGTATTTAACAAATTACTGTTGGATGGCTAGATTACAGTGGTGACCAAAACAGAGTTCAAAATGCCTTAAGGTTGTTACACTCTATATAAACCAAAATAGAATGAAATAAAATGAAAAACATGGGAATTGTAGCATTTACGTTAAAGTTTTATAGATTTTATGAATACAGGTGTGAGGACACGGCCTTGAAGGGTAGGTAGTTCATGTGAGTTCTCAATATCAAAGCGGTCAGAAGCTTAAACAAGTCTGCGGTGTCATAGGTTACTAAATGCAACCTTGACGGTTGAGACTATGGAGACATCTGTGATGTGCACCGGTCAGAGCTCACCTATTCCATTTTTTCCAGTTCTGAGCCCCACCATTTAAGAGCAATATGGAAAAAGTAGAATTGGTTCAGAGGAAGGTTTGCCCCCAGTCATCCATTTGTGTTTATGCTATTTCTGCTTAGGGCATTTTTATCTCTACTCCTTTTAATTGTAAGGTTCTGCCTTATAAATTTGGTAGTTTTGGAATCCACCCTTTTGGGTGAATTCCTTTTGGAATTTAGATTTAAACATAAATGAGACTTCTTCAGAGCACTCCTCTAACAACATTATCAAAATTAACCACCTGACTCCCCATTCCTCATCACCCTCTATTATCTTACCCTATTTTACTTTTCCTTCAGTTTTCTTTTCTTTTCTTTTTTTTTTTTTTGAGACAGAGTCTTACTCTGTTGCCTAGGCTGGAGTGCAATGGCACAATCTCAGAATCTCAGCTCAGTGCAACCTCCGCCTCCCGAGTTCAAGTGATTCTCCTGCCTCAGCCTCCTGAGTAGCTGGAATTATAGGCATGTGCCATTGGGCCAGGCTGATTTTTTCATATTTTTAATAGAGATGGGGTTTCACCACGTTGTTCAGGCTGATCTTCATTTTACATTTCTCTCTCTGAAATTATCTTATTTACCTATCTGTTTACATGTTAGAAGTGGAAGAATTTCTAATTTCCACTAAAAATTGAAGGATGAGAGGAGGGTTTTGGTTCTCTTGCCTCTCCCATGCTACCCCATAGAAGCACAAAAAAATAATGTTTGAAAATGAATCATGTAAAGAATGAATGAAGGAAGCTGCTACATTTACAATGGACTAAAGGGTTATAGCAGAGTTTCCTGCAGATGTGTGAAGCACTATCCTGGAACAAATCAAGGGAACTGTGGTATAAGACTTTCTCCAGACATAAAAGTAATCCTTAAACTTAGGATTAGTAAATAGAATTTAAGCAGTCTCATTTTGGCTCAAAATAAGCAGGAGCTTTTTGCTAATTTGACCAGTCTGACAATAGTGCAAATAGCACAAAGTTGTAATAGAGTTGTACTGAATGCAAATAACCAGACAATGCATAATTGTGAATTGGAGAAATTATATAACACAGCCTTATATTAATACAAAGCTGAACTAAATGAAGGCTGAAGTCATCTACACCTGAAGAACATTTCCATGCATAGTACCTAATATGGTTTAGATGTATCCTCACCCAAATCTCTTGTTGAATTGTAGGTCCCATAATCCCCATGTGTTGTGGGAGAGACCTAGTGGGAGGTAATTGAATCAGAGGGCTGGGTTTTTCCCAGGCTGTTCTCATGATAGTGAATAAGTATCATGAGATATGATAGTTTTATAAAGGGCAGTTCCCCTACACACACTCTCTTGCCTGCCTCCATGTAAAATGTGCCTTTTCTCCTCCTTTGCCTTCTGCCATGATTGTGAGGTTACATGAAACTGTGAGTCCGTTAAACCTTTTTTCTTTATGAATTACCCAATCTTGGGTATTTCTTCATGCTGGTGTGAAAATGGACTAATACAGTAAATTGGTACTGGGAGTGTGGTACCACTATAAGGATACTCAGAAATGTGGAAGCAACTTTGTAACAGGCAGAGATTGGAACAGTTTGGAGGGTTCAGAAGACAGGAAAATGTGGGAAAGTTTGGAACCTAGAGAGTTGTTGAATAGCTTTGGCCAAAATGCTTATAGTGACATGGACAGTAAAGTTCAGGCTGAGGTGGTCTCAGATGGAGATGAAGAACTTATTGGGAACTGGAGTAAAGTAAAGATTGGAGACATTTTGCCCCTGCCCTATATATCTGTGAAACCTTGAACTTCAGAGAGATGAAGTTAGGGTGTCTGGCAGAAGGAATTTCTAAGTGGCAAAGTATCCAAGAGGAAGCAGAGCATAAAAGTTTGGAAAATCTGCAGTCTGATGATGTGATAGAAAAGTTAACCACATTTCTGGGGAGAAATTCAACTTGGCTGCAAAAATTTACATAAGTAACAAGGAGCCGAATGTTAATCACCAAGAAAATGGGGAAAATGTTTCCAGGGCATATCAGAGACCTTCACAACAGCCTCTCCCATCACAGACCTGGAGGCCTAGGAGAAAAAACTTGCTTCATGGAACAGGGCCCAGGGCTCCCCTGCTGTGAGCAGCCTAGGGACTTGGTGCCCTGTGTCCCAGCTGCTCCAGCCATGGCTGAAATGGGCCAAAGTACAACTCAGGCAGTGGCTTCAGAGGGTGCAAGCCCCAAGCCTTGGCAGCTTCCATGTGGTGTTGAGCCTGCAGGTGCACAGAAATCAAAAATTGAGGTTTGGGAACCTCCATCTAGATTTCAGAGGATGTATGGAAATGCCTGGATGTTCAGGCAGAAGTTTGCTTCAGGTGTGTGGCCCTTATGGAGAACCTCTGCTAGGGCAGTGCAGAAGGGAAATGTGGAGCTGGAGCCCCGACATAGTCCCCACTGGGACACTGCCTAGTGGAACTGTGAGAAAAGGGACACTGTTCTCCAGATTCCCGAATGGCAGATCCACTGACAGCTTGGACTGTGCACCTGGAAAAGTCACAGGCACTCAATGCTAGCTGTGAAAGCAGTTGGGAGGAGGGTTGCTGTACCCTGCAAAGCCATAGAGGTGGAGCTGCACAAGGCCATGGGAGCCTACTTCTTGCATCAACATGCCCTGGATATGAGACATGGAGTCAAAGGAGATCATTTTAGAACTTTAAGGTTTAATGACTGCCCTATTGGACTTTGGACTTGCATGGAGACTGTGGCCCCTTTGTTTTTGCCAATTTCTCCTATTTTGAACAGGTGTATTTACCCAATGCCTGCACCTCCATTGTATCTAGGAAATAGCTAACTTGCTTTTGATTTCACAGGCTCCTAGGTGGAAGAGACTTGCCTTGTCTCAGTTGAGACTTTGGACTTGGACTTTTGAGTTAATGCTGGAATGAGTTAAGACTTTGGGGGACTGTTGGAAGGGCATAGTTGTGTTTTGAATTGTGAGAACATTAGATTTGGGAGGGGCTGGGGCAGAATCATATGGTTTGGTTGTGTCTCCACCCAAATCTCATCTTGAATTGTAGCTTCCATAATCCCCATGTGTCATGGGAGGGACCCAGTAGGAGCGAATTGAATCATGGGGGTGGTTTTACCCAATGATTTTCTGATGATAATGAATATATCTCATGAGATCTGATGATTTTATAAGGGGCAGTTCCCCTGCACACACTCTCTTGCCTGCAGACACATAAGATGTGCCTTTGCTCCTCCTTTGCCTTCTACCTTGATTGTGAGGTTTCCCCAGCCATGTGGAACTGTGGCTCTATTAAACCTCCTTGTCTTTATAAATTACCCAGTCTCAGGTGTTTCTTCATAGCAGCATGAAAAACTAATACAGTAAATACCAATAAAGATCCAGGCCGGGCATGGTGGCTACTGCCTATAATCATTTTGGGAGGCTAACAAGGCAGAATCACTTGAGGCCAGGAGTTTCAGAACAGCCTAGGAAACATAGTGAGACCCTGTTGCTAAAAAAAATATTTAAAAAAATTATCTAGGAGTGTCAGTGGACACCTGTAGTCCCAGCTACTTGGGAGGTTGACGTGGCAGTATTGCCTGAGCCCAGGAGGTCAAGATTACAGTGTGCTATGATGCTGCCATTGCATTCCAGCATAGATTCCAGAGAGAGAGAGAGACCCTGTCTCTAAAAATAATAAAAATAAAAATAACTGAAGAAGTTTTTTGCTTTGTTCTGCTATTATACCAAGGAGGAACTCAAACTGCAAAGATAACTATCAAAGCAAAGCTTAGAACCAAGAAGAATTCACTTCACTTGGATTTATTTTTGTTATTCTGTTACATTACTAGTTTTACAGGTATATAGACAAAAAATAAAAGAATGAATGGCAAAGGGGATCTCATTTATGAAACTAGGATTCTAACGTTCTGTTGAGCAAGAGCTCTAATTATTATTTAATAAGACAATTTCCCTAAGACGTGTTATTTACCAGACTGGCTGTGTTAATGAGGATGCTTTGCATCTAATTTAAAGCATTGCAATAAGCATTTTTATCACAAAAAGGACAAACTTTCTCTAAATAATCAAAGCTCTTATTAGGGGAAAACTTTTTGTAAATAATTATTTATTCCTAAATGGAAGTCAAATGCACCACTAAATATCTTCCAGGGAAACGTGAAGCTTTAAATAGTGCATTTAACATGAGACAGTCCCTTGGAAAACACTCTGAGGATGCCACGTTTCCATCTTCCAATAAATTCCAAGGTCCACATAACAGAATCTGCTAAAGCCATCAACCTGAACTCACCCTAGTTGGTTACTGATTTGTTTGCATAAAATCCTGTTACTCAGGCTGGGCATAGTGTCTCACACCTGTAATCTCAGCACTTTGGGAGGCCAAGGTGGGAGGATTGCTTGAGTCCAGGGGTTTGAGACCTGCCTGGGCAACATGGAAGACCCTGTCTCAAAAACAGAACAAAACCTGTTACCTGGGTGCTTCCAAAGCGACCCTCAATTGTAAATTTCTTTTGTAAATTTCACACCAATTCCTTCTACTCACCATTAAGATCAGTAAATGGAGCCAGTAATCCGATCCAAGAGTTTCAAAACATCAGGATTTACCATGAGGCATCAATTTCCACCCACTTACCTCCCCCATTATTGACATGTCACTTTTGTCTAACATCAGTCTCTCATCCAGTAACAAAGATATCCCAACATACAGGCTTCAACCACCTTGTCTGTCTTTTATAATCCCTTCAGTAAAGACATGCTCAAGGATGTGTGATGCAAACTCAGTGAATTGGAAACCTAATTATGGAGTTCTTCTGTTCCTCCCTTCAATTTACCTTTCTTTGGCACACACTGGTATATTGCCCTAAAATATTCCTTCTTGTGCATGGCTGGCATTGCCCCTTTTCTTTTCCATTTTCTCAATTCACATATTAAGATTATATTTTAAAATTTTAATTTAACAAATGACTTTTTCTCTAACCCTCATTCTAAGCCAAAGTCTTCTTCTAGACTCTCCTTTCTGCTCCCTCTTATCCGAAGTGGAAATGAATCACAGCATTGCGAGAGAGGCACGTTTCCTACCATTTTCTTTGGGTGTGGCAGGCAATTGCTTTATGTAGTAGAGAAGATGGGCAATCTTTTATGAAGGGCATGAACTATAAAGTCCTACAGACCTATGTTTAGTGCCTAGTTCTTCTGATTACCTGATGCTAATACTTGAGCAAGTTACTTAGCATCATGAAGCATCAAAATCCTTACCTACCCTACAAAGCAGGATAATAATAGGCCTGCTTGGGAGAGTTGTTGAGAAGTTTATTCATTCTTTAAGTTAATAAATATAAAGGATTCAGTATGATGCCTGATACATAGTAAGTACTCAGTAATTACTAGCTATTATTTTTATTACTATTTATATTTTATTAATAATGTCAGCAGCAGTGCAGGGAAGCTGGTGTCTATTTCTAGTATTGCATGTCAAGGTTGCTGTAAATCTAGAAACTGGCAGCATCTATGCTCTCTTTCCATTGCAATGCCCCCAGTACAGCTAATTTTTTATTATCTCACCTGGATCAGATCACAGCTCCTAGCATGGCCTCCACTTGCAAGGGCTTCCAGTTTACCATCCAGTTCATTCTCTTTAATTGTTGCAGCTATCTTCCTTAAAGACATCTTTGGTTATTTAACTCTTCCTTCTGTGATGTTTTCTAAGGGCCCATCAAATAACACCGAATGTCCTTACCATAACATTTGAGGTCCTCTAAAGTCTAGCCTCAAACTACTATTAGCTTTCAGTATCCATCATAAGGCTACAGAGTGGATAGAAAGATGCAGCCTCATGTTGGTGGCATAAGAAGTCATGGAAAGAAGGAAGGGTTTTCCACTTGGCTGAATGGGGTGATAGGACTACTACTAATGAAGAAAGCAGCACTTCCATCATCAACAAAACTTCACTTTCTAAAAATTAAAAATAATAACTATAAAAAGCCCCCTAACACTGTTACCCACTTCTATATTCTAAATGTTTCACTTAACATTCAAAAAATGTATGCCAGAAGCATCCATTTTAGAGAGGCTTTGAAATGTCCAATGAGAAGGTTTATCTTCTCCTCAGTCTCCTTATCTGTTGTGATCTGAGTGTTACAGGTCATTTTTCTCTACCTATCTGATGTGGCACAAGCCACCTCCTCTCTTGATGACCACAAGCACTTTTTGAAATGGTGTGTGGGTCATGTGCCTGTATTAAAACAAACAAACAGAAAATCTGTAATATTAACATGCTAAAGGATTGTGGGTGATTCCTGGTACTGGGTTAGCATGCACTCCCCTCCTTACTTCTTGTAATGAAATTCCAGTAAAAAATGAAGGCTTGTCTGAGTCTGGAGCCTCAAAAGTAAGGGACTGACTATAAGGGTAAGTGTGGAGGAAGTGTTTTTGGTCAGACTACTCTTGCAGTTTGGGGCCACCTCTGAGCTCACAGTCTCTGAGGCTCATTTTGATTGCACTTTCTTCTTTTTAGTTTGGTGGGCTTTCTACCCACACATGGCTTTGGTGACAAGTAAGGATCATGTTGGCATGAGGAGGAGGCCATAGGGAAGCAGGACCTGAAACACCCCCACCTACCTGCCACCTTTCCTACCTAATTTCATAAACCTCACATTGAAGCTTTGTAGGGTCTGCTTTTTTTTTTTCTACTATATTTGCTCATGTTATTCCCCCATCTTTGTGCCCTTTCTTTCAACTCTCTCTGTTACATTCATCTTCAGTCTTCAGGGGAAGGTTTCTCAAACTTCTGCACAAGTCCTCTCTTTGACTAGTCTATACATAGGTAGTTATTTGCACAATGGTATCTTATCTCTAATCGTCTGCCAATTCCTTCAAGGCAAAGACCAGGCCTCTCTCTCCAGTTCTCCTACCTCCTGCCCTAGCCCCTAACAATTCTTGAATAGCCAGGTGATGGCAGTCTACTCAGCTCTTTTCCTGAAAACAGTAGGAAAATAAATTGTCAGGAAATATAACAAAAGTCCCTCTCTCAAGTCTCAGAGGTCTTTAGACCAAGTAGTGAAAGAGCTCACAGGTTGTGATAGGCACTGGTTTGATCATTTGTGACAAGTACCTCTTCTTTAATATCTATTGGTTGTACCCAAGCTGTTATCAGCTCCTCTTTTCCTTGGGGGGCTTCTTAGTGTCTATGTATCCATCCAAAACATTACTTTTTATGAGGAAATTTTGCCTGAAACACAAAATCTTTGCAAAGGTGTCTGTTGGCTCATAATTCACAGGGACTTGGTCTTTGCCCATGCTCACCCTACCTTTGCCTGACTTTGAAATACTGACAACTACCCTCAGGCTTGAGTGCTGAATTTGCTGTGGTTGTGGGCATACAACATGGGTTGTCTTGCTCCTCTTGTGAGGTGTAAGGCTTTTCCCCACTTCCCGTTTCCTGTAGCTTTCCACTGCCTACCATTTCCAGATGACAGTCTCTGCAACTTCTAATAATCCCTTCGCTAGGATCAAGCTTGGAAGCAAACAGCTCTTTGCACATGTTAAGTGCTCAAATAGTTAGTGAAATAGAGTTGAGTTGAAAACCGTGTTATCAGTGCTGAAGGAATTTTGTGTTTGGTTCAGGGAAAATAGCCTTACTGGTTGTATAATTAATCAATAGTCTGTTTTTTCATGTGATAAAATGAATTTGAAGATAAGTCCTTTGACTTTGCAGGATGCAATGAAATCATCTAATTTATTACAACAATAAGTGCATCTGCATCTTCCCTAAGGAAATGATAATGACACTGGCCCTTGATTTCTCTGGAGTGGAAATGAAGTTCAAATCACCGGGTCTTCACAAACTATTTTACACCTCCCACCATCTGTGTACTTTCTCACTCTTGCTATATTCCCATGTGGCATCAAGGTGAACACGTATAATGTGCTTTCTAAACTACAACATTAAAATTCTAGATTCTAGACAATGGACAAACTCCTAAGCTTCTTCCAAAGAAAGTGCTCTCTAGTTCTGCACCATTGCTGACATAGAACTCTGATAGTGACAGCCTGTTAGTCTTATGTCTTTAAAGTACCTCATTTGACCAGCCTAGCCTCTAGTCTATATAAATCATAGAGGGTTTATAACAGACTTATAGATTTAGAAGAAACCTAACACGTAAATTAATTGAGGGATTTTTCAGATATCTTAAAGTAGTACCCATTGTCTAAATGAAATACAGGTTAAGTATCCCTTATCTGAAATGTGTGGGACCAGAAGTGTTATGGATTTTGGATGTTTTTGAATTTTGAAATATTTGCATATACATAATGAGATATCTTGGGGATGAGACACAAATCTAAACTTGAAATTCATTTATATTTCATACATATCCCATATACATACCATAACAATTATATACAACATTTTTAGTAATTGTATTTATGAAACAAAGTTTATGCACATTGAACTCAGAAAGCAAAGATGTCAGGTCATGGAACTACTCATGGCATCATAGGGTGCACTACATCCTCAAAATTTTGGGCTTACAGGATCCTTCTGGCTCAGCATCCTGAGTAGCTGAGTTTATAGGTGTGGACCATCATGTCTGGTTCTATATTATGTTTTAAATAATCTCTTCAAACACAAACAATTCCAGGTAAACAGTAATTCTCCAGGTAGTGTTTCTTGACTTGACCAATTGGCATAATGCCTTCATCTGTTGAGAGCTTTCCATGAACTCAGTATTAGATGGGATCCTACTGTACTGGACAGGGCTTCACAGTAATGTCACTTTGTTAGGCTCACTGGAGTCTAATTTTGACTCTGAGAACAACATCTTCCATTACTAAAATTATTCATATAAAGTATTCTTCAGAATCAAACAGCTTGTCCCCAATATCCACTAAATTATTTCAATTATACTGTAAGGGTTCATTCATTCTATTCTCCATATAGACAGTGGGTAGTAACTCACTGTGGAAACCATGACAAATACTCAGCAAACTGCTTTAGATAGGAAGATACAAGCCTCCATTTGCAGAGACTGATAAATGACAGAGACCAAAGAAGGAGACATGTAGATGCACAGAGACTGGGGAGATAAGAGTATAAGGACAAGATAAACCTCCATCTCTGAGGGAAAGAATGACAATGATTAGGAAGCTCTCACTACAGATGGTTCCCCCCCGTTGCCCTCCAGAGGAGCTTATCCACCAACAGTGGGAAGCCCATTACTCATGAAGTGTCCAGTTTGAAATGATGTTCAACTCTGCTCTTGGGGATGTAACCAACCACCAACCCCAGCAAACCCTTCTTCCATGAATAACCACAAATATGATGGTTTGGACCAATGTAAGGCCTCACCCACTCATGTAAAAACATAAACTTGGTCTTGAATATCTTCTTTGGAGATGGTAGCACTAGTGGAATGCCCAAGACTTCCTTTAACACCAAAGTGGAACTAAGAAGAATTAGCCTAAAATTTTCTGCTGAGCAAGGAGGTTGGAAGAACACACCATCAAGTTATATATAAATAGTTATATATAAATTAGTTCTGTGTCATGCTTGAGCACACTAATGGTGTAGATGTCAGTCAATACCTCAGCAAAATACTAATTTAAATGAATCATTCCATATAGTACCCAGTGCAGAAAGAGCTTAGGTGTAACAACAGGGAGGCAGTTCACTGCCCTGCTTCCTGCTTAACTCTCAGCTGCAGGTAAACACATGCCTACCTTCCTCTGAACTGAATCAGAGAATAGATTGAAGATTTGACCTGGGAATGAAAAAAATGAAGAATAAAGATTGGCTGAACGGATGCTCTGAGGTGACTCCTTTTTCTATAGTATAATTGTGAAAATAAGTATTCAGTAGCATCAGAGGAGGAATTTGTTGAAGAAAGAGGATAAAATGAGATTATGTCTGAGAATGGCTGCCAAAATAAAATGGTGCAAAAGTCAAGTTTTTCTATTGAATTTTATTCTTCAGCTTGGGAATTGGCTCACTTAATTATGGAGGCCAAGAAGTCCCATGATCCACCATCCCCAAGTGGAGAACCAGGAAAGCCATTGGCATAATTCAGCCTAAGTCCAAAGGTCCAAAACCCAGGGCAGCCAATGTTGTAAGCCCCACTGATTTGGGTTCAAAGGCCTGAGAACCAGGAGCACCAGTGTCCTCAAGCTGGAGGAGACAGAGTTTCTGAGTCAAACAGAGAGAATAAATTTGCTCTGGTTTCTTTCTGTTGTTGTTGTTCTATTCCAGCCCTCAAGGGATTAGATGATGGTCACCCGCATTGGTGAGGGTGGATCTTCTGTGCTCTGTCTAGTCATTCAAATGCTAATGTTTTCCAGAAACACCCTCACAAACATAACCAGAAACAATGGTTCACTAGCTATCTAGACATCCCTTTGCCCAGTCAAGTTGATACACAAAAAACCATCATAAGTAGAAATATTTGTGAAGTGTATGTGAATATCTCTGAAAACACGGTAACTTGAGTCAAAGTGAAAGTTAAATGAAGGAGTGAGCCAGGCAGTGCTCAGGGAGGAGAGTGGCCTTGGCAGAGATACTGGGAATGTGTAGCAAAGCTCAAGAGAAGGGAAAGGTAAGAGAGACATTAGAGGGACATCCTGTAGGTCAGAGAGGTCATGGAAAATCTTTGGATTGTATTATGAGTAAGGTGAGCATCTCTACACTTACAAGCAAAAAAGTGACTGTTGAGAATAACTGAAAAAAGGGGATAAGGTCAGAGACAGGATCCAGATTCTGAACATCTTGCCCTGTACTTCTGGATTGCAGAAGACCCCATAATGTCCATACGTTCAGCTTTCCCTGTTAGATGATTCTTTAGGCCACTAGAGCTGACTCCTTACATCCCATTCTCACCTCCTTGCTCAGGCAGGTGAGGTGAGATCTAAAGATAAGTCCTGGGTTTCCTAGCTCCTTGGATCAGTCAGATGAGCCCTGTCTCTTCTGTTGTTCCATCAAAGACCTGTGCACAGATGATGAGGTACAAAGAGTGTTCACTAAAGACAAGAGGTCCCCATGCATGTCACTGACATTACCAGAACTTCTTGTATCAGATAGTTGTTTTTGTCATCCTAAGATGGACCTGCACACAGCAAGGAAGCTGCATGAACTGGGACAGTCCCTTAGCCTCCCTGTGACTCACAGTGGCATCCTCAATGCCTTGTACTCTACAAATGTTAATTAAAAGAAACTTGGTGAGAAAAACAACAGTAATCCTAATGTAGCCATTTATTCATTCATCATTTTCCTACATGTGCTTATTAAGCACCTGCTGTGTCCTAAGCAGTGTTTTGCACAGTGATGCAGCAGTGAACAGAACAGACAGGTTCTATCTTAATGAAAGAAGAGAGAAACAGTAAAGAAGTATATAAACAATAAGATAATTTCAAATGCTATTATGAAAAAAATATAGAGCATCAAGGACTTAGGACATTGTTTGGGCTGCAAAGTGAAGGCAGCGTTAGATAGCATCATCAGGATCAGTCTCTTCTAATAAATAGTGTTTGGGATCAACCTGGAGTACCAAGAAGAAACTAGGCGGGCAAAGATCTGCAGTGACTGCAGCTAGCACAGTTACTGTAGTACCCCAAGTGGCCACTGGTGGTTAATAATCCCAGAAACAAGGCTGTGGTAGGTAGCCATATTGAAGTTAATGCAACCACAAATAGCAACCAGAAGAGCAAAAATACGGATTATAAATCATGCTGCTATAAAGACACATGCACACGTATGTTCATTGCGCCACTATTCACAATAGCAAAGACTTGGAATCAACCCAAATGTCCATCTGTGACAGACTGGATTAAGAAAATGTGGCACATATACACCATGGAATACTATGCAGCCATAAAAAAGGATGAGTTTGTGTCCTTTGTAGGGACATGGATGCAGCTGGAAACCATCATTCTCAGCAAACTATCGCAAGAACAGAAAACCAAACACCGCATGTTCTCACTCATAGGTAGGAATTGAACAATGAGATCACTTGGACTCGGGAAGGGGAACATCACACACCGGGGCCTCTTATGGCAGGGGGGAGGGGGGAGGGATTTTGCATTGGGAGTTATACCTGATGTAAATGACGAGTTGATGGGTGCTGATGAGTTGATGGGTGCAGCACACCAACATGGCACAAGTATACATATGTAACAAACCTGCATGTTATGCACATGTACCCTAGAACTTAAAGTATTATATATATATATAAAAGAGCAAAAATACCCAGTAAGTCCTCTTTTGAGCAAGCCCAAGTGGGAAGTCACTGTTTGTAGCAGTCAACCTCAGGACTGCACTCTCCGAGTTGCCCTGATGGCTGCCAGGCTCCTAAGGGCCTTGGCGTCATGCAGTGACCCTCTGAACTGCTCCTTCCTTCTGCCCTATGCCCCTAGCCTCCAGGCTCTCTGCTCTTACAGGACCAGCTGGCAATGTCATCCTCTGCTCTGGGAAATACCACAGACAATGACCAATCTGTATTTGGGCATAAAGCACCAGATGCGTGCACTGTGACAGTGATGGTTCCAACTCTGACAGGAGGGCAAAGTTCTCAGGCTCTCTGGTTCCATCTCCTTGTATCCTGGGAGATAAGGTAGCCTTTGAGAATATAGAAGAGAACAGATACTAATGCCTTATTTATCTGCCCTTGCAGGCAAAGGATGTTTTCCACATAGGGGGAAATTCCAGGTAACAGAAGTTTATTCCTCTGCCTCCTAATTAAAAAGCAACAACAGCAAAAGACACACTGGTTTTATTTGCTTATACTCCATAAAGCATCAAATATATACACACGCATACATACACACACACACACACAAACATATTTGTTTTGGTTTAGTCTTGAGTAAGTGGGATTGAAACGTTTCTACGACAGGTGACAATCTACCTCCCTGTGTTTTATTAATCTTAATGAACTTAAATGAAACTGCTCTTAATGGTTCAGGGTTATCTGTAGGATTGGAGGATCTAACAAAGTTCAGAAAATGGAGCCAGGCTACTAGCTATTTGGAGAGGAACTACCTTCTTTTAGTTTCATTTTCTTCCCAAATTTTAAAAATTCTTCCCCTTGCTGTTACATTCCCATCTATCACTTACTGTTCTCACAGTCATTGCTGCAGTATAATCACTCTACCTACCTTTTCCCACTCCCATCCTCTATTCAATCCCAATCTGTTCTAGGTTTGGCAGCTGATTAGAAATGTGCACAGAATGGTTAAATAGTCATATTATGAATGAGAACTTGAGATAAACTTCTATGTAAAAAAAAAGTGCACGATTTTGAAATGTGAACTCTTTGACACATATTGACAGATTTTTACCTTTGAGCCCAATGTTGAAAACGCCCCAAATAAGTAGGAAGTAAAGTTTAGAAACATATTTTTAAATAACAAAAGGAGATTTTATTATTATTGTAATTGTGACTTTAATGACCTCTTCTGGGAACTTGCATTTAAATATTTCAGCTGGTAGGTATAACTCAGATATTAGAGCAGATATTATGCCTTTGTATCATAGAAAGAACATTGGACTGGAAGCCATGAAAACTGGTCCTAGTCATTGCTTGGTTACTAAATGCTTGCTTGATGCTGTGAATGCTACCTAACTTTCCTGTGCCCACTTAGATGAAATCTAAAATGAGTCACGTTGTAATAGTCAATCTGCATCATAAAGTTGTTTGAAAATGAACTGAGGAAATGAGAGTGGAAAATTCCTTGAAAAATAAAAATACCATAAGCATGAATGTGTATTTGCTGTTAATTATTCTTTCAGTCTGTGTCGTAATTTTTTTCATGGTAATGACTAGTAGAAACCGGAATATTAAAGAAAAAGATGGCCGAGTCAAAAACATAAATGCAAAGCAGTTGAGTCAACAATAACAAATAGAAATCATCAGAAAAAAAAACACATTTCTTACAAACAAAGTGATTACTTGATTGTAAATGAGTAGTATGAAAATTGGCATAAGTGTGCCATTTTTTTTTCAACAGAATTTTAGATAATTTCAACTCTGTTTAAAATGCCACTGATTAGCACACTGGACTAGAAGCTGGGAAAACTGGGTCTTTGCATTGACTTGTGTAAAATAAAGTAGCTGTGCATTCTTGGGAAGATTATTTCCCCTCTGTGGATCTAATTCTTCTGAAGAATGAAGGCGTTGCAACACCATTCTTCAACTCTCCCATGCTTGCTTTTTCTAGGATGTAAAATAAGAGAAGTAGCAAGATCCTCTTTGTCTGGGACATGGGCCATCTGTTGCAGGGAGACTGGGAATCCTGGGGACCAGAGTAGATCATGGTTTCCCCATCTCTCTGCATATAGAACAAGGACATCATCCACGTTATGAGCTGCTGGAGGGCAGGTACTGTGTCCTGTGTTGTTCAAGCAGTAATGACTTGACACTTCGTCGATGACTATCATTAATCAATGCAACAATGCCTTTATGCCTTTATGGCCCTGTCTTCAATGCTCTGATGGTCATAGTTCAATTAGGAGCACACCAGGTAAACAGTGGGAGGAGACTAATTTAGTGTGCCCTCAATTGGGCACCCAGAATGGCTGACACATGTGTACCCCAATGTATGAGGGGGTCATTCCCAATGGTATGTTAACTACTTTGGGAGTCATGTTGCCACACGTAAGAAGCATCCATGGCTGCCTCATTTTAGATAATCTGGGAGCCATGTACAGGGCACTGCCTTAACCAGGTCTCTAGCTAAAATTATTCCTTTAACTTTAATCTTTTCATGTATGTTTTATAATTGTGCATTAGAAAAATGCAAACACTCAAGGTTAATGTATTTAATTAATTTAAAGTGCATAGGTGATAAAATGGATCACCCCTAATTTGTTGGCTAGTGCCAAGGGTTGTCATGCCAACAGGTGCTTACGAATTTAAAGAATGATTTTGCCCTGTTCTTTGATCTCCAAATCTAATCTCCAGTTCAGATGGAAATCTCAGATGTCCAGGTTATATCAAACACAATCTCTTTTCCCAGAAGAGGACTTACCTCAATGCTTCTCAGCTAAATGGTACTAGAAATAATGCACACCCACAGAAAAAGCTATGACCTTCAAAGGCCAAGACAATAAAACTCAGTAGAGGAGTGATAACCATCTCAAATCACTGTCTCCTGGGTGACCAATGGTCATGTCAGGCTGCTGCAGAAACTAGTTGTTCAGTTCTGATTCAGAGACAGAGTTGGATACATTATAGAAATCCAGAGTTGTTGACAACATTCATTGAGCTGAAGCAGGTAATTTCATTTAATCCTGTTGGGATTTAGTACCTCTATATGTATAATAAGGCCACTGTTTCTGAATTACACACTTTTGCTGCCACTCTGGACTCTAATGTCTAAGTGAGATATTGCTATCTGATGCTAGTACACTTTGATATCTCAGATTCCTTCCCAAGACAGTGCTCCAAGAAATTGCTTGCCAGTCAAGCAGAACAGACATGTAATATGTGTATCTGAGATCTTTGATCTACAGGAGGAGTTGCTTAGATGCAAACAAGTGGAGGCCATTAGTGGCATTGGTGTTACAGGAAATGTTTAGCAACCAATTTTCCAGAAAAAGAAGTACTAGGCAGAGCTGATTTGGTAGCATTTGCCAATTTCCATTGTGCCAATATTCCCACTGTGGCCATTTTGAGCTAGCAACACATCAATTGTCTTGCAAAATTCTTAACAATTTTACAAAAGACTCCTGTTGTCCACTATAAGTCAGCTCCACCACACTTTTGGTAGTGGCCTCCTGGCTGAGTTGTAGTAGGATCTGTAAACTCAATGAAATTCAATGCAAAAGTTGTATATAATCATCTACATTTTTCTGTGTAGCTGGCCTGTAATTTCCATGAGACATGTAATAAGTTCATGGTCCCAAATGGGTTAAAAAACACTAGCTAGATGATATCTAAGGAAGATACTACAATTTATAGCTGGTTCAATTCTCGTTCTTACTCGACCCCTTTGTAGTTAAGAAGGCCATGTAACTAATTCTGGGAGGTAATCCATGAGCACACGTGACATCTGTCACTTCCAAGGCAAAGCTGTGCATTTTGAATATGTTTGCCTGGGCTTCTGGGTAACTACACGGAACAGAGGTTCTGCTAATCCACAATAGGTAATAACATAGTAAGAAATAAATCTTAAACCAGAACAGATGAATGACAAGCAGATTGAAGTCGTAATTTAAAAACCTTCCAACAAAGACCCAGGACCAGATGGCTTTACAGCTGAATTCTACCAAACTTTCAAAAAATAATTGATATCAATACTTCTTAAACTCCTTCAAAAAATAAAGCTGTAAGGAATACTTTCTAACACATTTTGTGAGAAACAAATCACCTTGATATTTTAGGCCCACACAAAGGTACCAGAAGAAAACAAAACTAGGCCAATATCTCTGATGAACATTGTTGCAAAAGTCCTCAATAAAAAATTAGCAAATTGAATTCAGCAACACATTAAAAAAGATTATACATCATGATCAAGTAGAATGTAGCCCTTTCAGGCAAGACTGGCTTAACAAACATAAATCAATCACATTAATAGACTGAAAGACATAAATCAAATGATGATATCAAATTGATTTAGAAAAATATTTGACAAAACTCCACATACTTTCTTGGTGAAAACTCTTAAAACGTTGGGTAAAGATAGTTTCTGCTATAGTTTGGATGTTTGTTCTCCCAAACCTCATGCTGAATTTGATTCCAGTGTTGGAGGTGGGGCCCTAATGGGAGGTGTTTGGGTCACGGGAGCAGATTCCTCAAAAATAGATTAATATCCTCCTTTGGGGAGGGGGTGAATGTGTTCTCGCTCTCTAAATTCCCCTATGAGGTGTTTTTTATAAATAACCTGGTAACTCTCCCTTCTCTCTCTGTTTTTCCTCTGTTGTCATGTGATCTCTGCACACACTGGCTCCCCTTCCCCTTCTACTATGATTGGAAGCAGCTTGAGGCCCTCACCGAATGGAGATACTGACACCATGCTTCTTGTACATCCCGAGACCCACGAGACAAATAAATCTCCGTTCTTCATAAATACCTAGCCTTAGCTATTCCTTTATAGTGACACTAGATGGACCAAAAGAGTTTGTTAACATAATATAGACCATTTATGAAAAACAGCTAACATGATAATCATAGAGAAAACTGAAAACTTGTCCTATAAGGTCTGAAACAAGACAGGAAGGCCATTCTTGAACTTCTATTCTACAGAGTACTAAAATACCATGAAGGGTAATTAGATAAGAAAAATAAATAAAAGGTATCCAAAACAGAATGGAAGAGGTAAAATTATCTTTCTCAGATAATATTACATGATCCTATATCTAGAAAACCCCCAAAGCCTCAACCAAAAGAATCTGTTATGTTAGATCTGATAAATAAATGCAGTAACATTGCAGAATGTAGAATCAACATACAAAAATCCATGGCATTTCTATATACAAATGACAATGTAGCCAAAAAAATTAAGAAAACAATCCCATTTACAACAGCATCAAAAAATAATATACTTCAGAATAAATTTAACCAAGGAGGTGAAAGACCTGTACACTGAAAACTAGAAAATATTGATGAAATAAATTAAAAAGGACAAATATAAATGAAAATATATTCCATGCTTGTGTATTAAAGGAATACTGTTAAAATGTCTGTAGCACCTGAAATAATATGTAGATTCCATGCAATGCCTATAAAAATTCCAAAGGCATTCTTCATAGAAATAGAAAAAACAATCCTAAAAGTCATGTGGAACCACGAAAGACTCCAAATGGCTAATGAAATTCTGAAGGAAAATAGAAATGATACAAAGTTTAAGACATCACATTCCTAATTAAAATTATATCACAAAGCTATACTAATCAAAACAATAGCAAAAACAGACACATAGACTATGGAAGAGAGTAGAGATGCAGAAGTACATTTAAACATATTTGGCCAATTAATTTTTGACAAGGGCATAGAAAAACACAATGAGGAAAACATAGTCTCTTCAATAAATGATGCTGGGAAAACTAGATTTTTACATGCAAAATGTAAATGGAAACTTTCTCTATACATAAAACTCAACTCAAGTTGGATAAAAGACTTAAACATAAAACCTGGAACCATAAAACTCCTTGAAGAAAACGTAGGGGAAAATCTCCTTGACACTGGCCTTGGCAATGATTTTCTGGCTACAACACCGAAAGCTCAGGCTATAAAAGCAAAAATAAATAAATGGAACCACATTAAACTAAAAAGTTTCTGCACAGCAAAGTAAAGAATGAAATGAAAAGGCAACCCATGTATTGGAAAATAATATTTGAAAACCATATATCAGATAAGGGATTAACACTCAAGATTTATAAAAACTCATAAAACTCAATATTAAGAAAACATATAACCTGATTAAAAAGTGAGCAATTGACTTGAATATGTATTTCTCTAAAGATACCATAAAAATGACCAATAGGTACATGAAAAGGTTTTCAACATCACGAATTATCAGAGAAATGTAAATCAAACCACTACAAGCTACAACATCACACTTGTTAGAATAGCTATTGTCAAAAAAAGAACAGATATCAAGTTTTGGCGAGGATGTAAAGAAAAGGAAATCCCTGTACACTGTTTGAAATGTAGCTTGGTATGGCCAACGGAAAAGTGTGTGGATATTTCTAAAATAAATTAAGAGTAGAAGTACCTATGATCCAGCAATTCCTCTTCTGGGTACATATCCAAAAGAAATGAAATCACCATCTCATAAACTTACCCACAATGCGTCAAAATTCACAATAGTCAAGATGTGGAAACAACTTAGTTGTCCATCAGTGAAAGAATGGATAAAGAAACTATGGTACAGATATACAATGGAATATTATTCAGCCTTAAAAAGGGTGGAGATGCTGACATTTGCCCCAACATAAATGGACTTGAAGGACATTGTGCTAACTTAAATAAGCAAATCACAGAAAGAAAAAATATTGCATGACCTCACTAATATGTAGTATCTTAAAAAAGAAAGAAAGAAAGAAAGAAAGAACAGAAAAGGAAAGGGAGAAAAAAGTCAAATATACACAGATAGAGAATATAGAGAATCACGACTAGGGCCACAGTTGGGGGAGAAAATGGGGAGTTGCAGTTTAAAGGATAAAAGGCAGCAAATATATAGCACAAAGAAGCTGAAAAATCTAACTTATAATATGATGACTATAGTTCAAAACAGTGTATTGTGTTGGATGTTTGCTAAATGACTAGATTATTGCTGCTTTTGACATGGAAGACAGTGATGCATTAATGTATGAGATAATGGGCATGTTAATTTGTTCCACTGTAGTATATGTGTGGCTTAAAACAGCATGTCATATACCTTAAATATAAACAAAAATAACTTTATTTAAATAAAAACAGCTTATACTATTAAGTCACCTAGATTGGAGGGTGAATGTAATACCACAGCAAAGTCGAGACGATTGTAAACAATACAATTAATAATGTGCTTTCCAGACCTTAAATTACATAAACTTGAATAAATTATCTGAGGCGTTACAGTTGGAATCCTAAATGAATTATTAATCTATGAATAATCCTTTCTTGGAAAATCTCTGCCCTCAGCTGTCATCTGAGGCCTATAGTCTAACCTTAGATTATTTTGCTTTCCTTACGAATTATACCTTTCTTCAAGTTTACTGTTCAAGCAGCCAGACTGGACAATGGGACCCTGTGCCCCATGAAGGACATGGGTTATTATTTATTGAGAACTCATATCACATGCCCTGTACTTTATCTGTTCAGGAAACATTCGCAGTGTATGTCAGACCATATCAATAGCAACTTTGGTCAGTGCTATGTCACATGTTCAGAGGTTGATCAACTGAGCAGACTTGGCTTTAGATACAGATGAGAAAGGCAGCTATTTGTGATTTAATTTGAGAGACTGTATGTATGCTCCCAGGACACAAACAACTTCCCAATGAGTTTATAACCCAGCCTGAAATTCCACCATTGAAACTGTATCCCTTTGTCCAATTAAAAAATATAAATTACCCTGGGAAGGACGTAAATCAATCACCAGTCACTCCCATCATTGAAAGAAAGTGACACTTGAGAGAATTATTTTTTGTAAGTTGGGTGAGGGCAATGTATTAAAAACCTGGAGCTTTTGTGAGAAAAGAGAAAAAGGTGAGGGGAAAAAAAGGGGTCATTTGGGAATGAGAACATGCCTGGAAAACCCACCTTTAAATCCCTCAGAAATGCATGAATTAGTAAAAGAAGGTACAATTATCACTGACATTTTACATGTAAGAAAAAGAATGGAAGTTGGAGCAGCTAAATGTCTTGTCTTAGGTAACACAGCTTATAAGTGATAAACAATTGATTTAAACTCAGGGCGAATGAGATACTACCGTTGTTGCTATCATTGTTTATTCCAAATACAGAATATTTTTCATTTTTCATTTATTCTACCTCTAAAATGTAAAAACAATCTTCTTTTTCCAGATTTCATTTCATCTAGAATTCATGAATCATAAGGTCTCCCGAAGAAAAGTCAGAAGCAACATGGCTTAGTATACGGCAGAGATCAAACTATGGCTGAGGACTTGCTTGGGACTGCCTATGCTTCTCATTCCTGTCTGAGGAAAGGCGGGGAGGGCTCAGAAGTGCACAGAGAGAAGGTGTTCAATATTGTATAATGTTTGACCTGCAGCCATCTGTTCACTCAGCTTATATATTTACTTTTGTTCAAGCAACAAATATCTCTGGCCTCCCTACTATGCCAGACACTCTCCTATATACAGAGGTGGAGAAAATAAACTCTGTCCTCATGAGTTAACAGTGAGAAGGGAGAGAAACAACAAGGAATAAATGAATAAGTAAAATGCATTTGTGGCAAATGCTATGAAAGGAAAAATAGCACCTTGTGAAATAAGCCTCTTTGATGAAACCTTCTAATGCAGGGGTGGATGGTACTGGCACATAATACCTACATTTTTGTTGTTGCTGTTGTTGTTGTTGTTGAAAACAATATTTCCACCCACTGGCTCAGCAACAACCCTACCACCCTGAACTCCAACAAACCCTGTAGAAACAAAAACAAGAAGAGGGCAAAATCAAATTTGTCACAGGGCCACATATAGACATCTCATAGTAGGAATTTAAAACCCTGGTTTCTCAGGGGACTGTCTTTATATTCATCACCAGAGCATCTGATGGGGCAAAACAAAGTAGATGATAACTATCATGGATTTGGCAGAACTGGAGACAGTGATAGAGTCTGCACTTGTCAACAGAATAGACAAGAAAGCTGGGCACAAATTTGACCAAAGAAAGCTAAGAAGGGTGAGTTACAAGGGATCAGAAAAACAGGGTATTGATGACCAAGTGCACGTGTCCGTAATGTTTTCTTATTCCCTGGTAACCGTATAACATAGTTCTAATTCAACCACAAATATAACAGAGGAGCGTGAGCTTATAATATGTCAGGTATTTTATTATGTTTTATTGTATGCCACATTAAGTCTGTATTTGTAGCCAAAAACATAAAATAGCACTGCTTTTAGACACAGCAAGATTATATACTCCTATAGGAAAAGAGCTTTGGAAAGTTCATCTAATCTTCATTGTTTTCCAATTTGAAACAGAGATGAATAACTGAAAGCTCTCCATGTGGACATCAGTGAGGACATTTCTCTAGGACCTTTGCCTGAAGGACTTACCTGGGATTACTAGAGTTTTAATTATTCATTCTTAGTAGGCCATAGGGGGCAGCCTGAACAGAGAATCTGAAAACCAGGACAAGATTAGAAGGAAGTATCACAGTACTGTACATAGCAGAGTTTCCACAGTCAAACATAAGGCTTGAAATCCAAGCTTAACTAATTGCCATGTGAACTTTGGCCAATTACTCAAGCACTATATTAGCCAGGACCTAACTGGGATTCAGATGCCATGTGAATATTTAAGCAGAATGAATTTAATGCAGAATTTGCACAGGTGATGAATCAGCTTAGAAGCCTAATACAAGATAGCAATTCAGATATTAGCAATAGCAGGAGCTACCACTCCCTTAGACCAGGGGGAATAGAGGGAGGGAGTGGTGATGCTACAGCTAGAAGACTAGGATTATTTCAGAAGCTGGCTCCATGGTAGGTCTCATTGTCAGAAGCTGAAACCAAAGGAGAGATGTAGGCACTGCAAGGGACACAGACAGAAACAAGGGGGTAGAAAGATCTGTCTCCCTTCTATTGGCTACCGCAGTCTCTCTTCAGTGTCTGCAAATGACCAAATCAAGCCAGACATTCACTGGCATAGAAGCCTGGAGAACACAGGCTGAAGGTGTCAGCTGTCCTGCAATACAGAGCTCAGCTCAATGTGGGCAGGTGATCCTGAGGTTGTCATTCTTAAAACTGTCATTGTCAAGAAATATTTAAAATGTAGTCAGTGGTATGCTGATAAATGTTTAACAATTGACTCTCTGTGGGGAGAGCCCCGACTTGTGTACTTGATTTATATGGTATGGATACTTTCATCATGGCTAATTTCCAATTGCCAATGTGAAGGCACTGAACATGGCACTGTGAAGATTGGCTCGTACAAGTGGGTGTAAGTTGGCTCTAGAACAACACTGAAAGTAGTCATATAAAGAAAATAGCAGAAATACTCTACAGATCCAAGAGAAAAAAAATGCCACTACTAGTGGTTGAAAAATGCAGGGAAACAGTGTTTGGGGCTCTGTTTAACAAAAACTACTAAAATTTGGACTATCCCCTTTTGAGTCCATATATTCTTCACAATTGGGGTCATATTCACTAGACACCTGGTAATTCTTTACAGGTATATTTTAGGAGCTCTGCATTGCACAGGTAGTAAGCCTTGATGGTTTATGTGTTTGCTATCCAGAGAGGAATCCCAAACTTCTATATTGTTTTGGAGCCAGGTTGTAATCCCTTGTCTATATAACTTTTTTTGACGTTGGAGAGATTACTCTCAACAGGAATTGTTTTGCATCTCATTTTTGATGCTATCTTGATGCTTCCTCTTTTCCTTCCTTCAGTTTATATCAGACTGTTTCTCCCCACATCTCTCATTCCCGTTGTCATCTTGTCACTGAACAAAGCAACGGGAAACTAACATCGTTCTTCAGAGTGCGTATGCTTGGGTTTCTGATTTCTAACTCTCTGGGTATGTGAAAGTCCTACAGCTATCAATAGACTAGTCAATTCTTCTAAGGAGAAATCCACAGACTTGTTGAATTACTCTTGCTTTTGACAATTTAGTAGGCAATCTCTTGGGCACACATCAATCCTTGTACCTTAGTATGGGATTGGCAAGTCTGAAAACATGCTAGAGAATGCACACCTGGGCAGGGCGCGGTGGCTCAAGCCTGTAATCCCAGCACTTTGGGAGGCCGAGACGGGTGGATCACGAGGTCAGGAGATCGAGACCATCCTGGCTAACACGGTGAAACCCCGTCTCTACTAAAAAATACTAAATAAACTAGCCTGGCGAGGTGGCGGGCGCCTGTAGTCCCAGCTACTCTGGAGGCTGAGGCAGGAGAATGGCGTAAACCCGGGAGGCGGAGCTTGCAGTGAGCTGAGATCCGGCCACTGCACTCCAGCTTGGGCGACAGAGTGAGACTCCGTCTCAAAAAAAAAAAAAAAAAAAAAAAAAAAGAATGCACACCTGGTATCTGGAAATACAAATATTCTAATGTATGGCCAAATTTATATAAGTAAAATATCCTTAGCAAAATGTGTCTCTTTTATTTTCTCTGTTTTATGTATTGTGTTAGAATCAATCAAGAGTTAGCCCATTTATTTATTTGCACTTTCAAAAATATTGAAGAATATATGCAAAGTTCAGTGCAAAGACCAGAGGGTGTAATGGTGAAAAGAAAGTAATTCTCATTTTCATTATGCCTTCAAGATCCCCTAGTCTAGTAGAATATAAGATACTAAGAACTAACAATTATATTCAATATTATTGGTGTTAAGGAAGGGTAAGCCTCAGGTGCTCTAAGAGCACTAAGAAAAGGTAGCCTGGGAAATCACCCAGGAGAAGAAATGACTAAATAAAGATCCAAAATATGTGTAAATGATAGCAAGAATGGAGGAAACATTATTTCAGGTAAAGCCAATAGATCGTGCAAAAGGTAGAAACAAAAGAGAATCAGAGGGAGACTTCCACTTCTGGCTAGGTGCTAGATATACTTCCTACCTGAAGCAACCAAAATACCTGGAAAAATATACGAAATTATAATTTGCAAGACACTAGCCCTCAAGCAACAAAGGACAGTGATCCCTGAGAAACGGGAAACAAATGAGAAAAAATATGCAATTGCCTCAGTTTATGACCTTGAACCATTTTAGCAAAGGGAGGGGACAACAAGGCAGAGACATATAGACTCCATATTGAGGAGTAGCAGTTGAGAGTCCAGGGTTGCTAATGTGGATTGAGTTCACTGGAAAGTGTACCAGAGAGGAGAGTGATGCCCAGAAGAACTACAGAGATATGCAGAGTGTCTCCTTAAGGAAGCAGCAGAGTACTGGTTAGGACATGTGTGTAAAAAAACTAACCAAGGCCGGGAATATCACTACCTAAATAAATTAGAGGGAGCAGTACTGACTGCTCCCACAGAGCCAGAAATATGCAGACTAGAAAGCCTTTTATTTCATCGAGCATTATTTGGACTATTCAGAAGAATCTTGTATTAGTAGTGGGAAATAGCTAGCTCTACACTAAATTCCATTCTGGCCATTATCAACAAATCTTAAAAACAAATTCTAAAGGACTAAACTATGTCCAAGTAACTTTACTCTATCTCTTCTGAAGAAAGCTGAAGAATATTTATAGGAACATAAAAACACCCAGCACCCAATAAAGCAAAATTCATAATGTCTTGCATCAAAACAAATACTAATCAGGCAAAATGCAGAAAATGTGATGCATAATGGGGAGAAAAATCAATAAATCAAAATTGATGCCAAAGAGAAATAACTGTTAGACTTGGAACACAAATAGTTATAATAATTATATTCCATATAAGCTAAAACTTAAACATAAAAATATATTTTTAAAAATATTTAAACTAGATTTCTAGATATGAAAACTAAACTGCATGAAATGAAAAATACACTGGATAAGAAGTGGCAGATATAAGATAAGACATCATAATAAAAGTAGTTATTGAACAATGGGACAACTTTACATGGCTTAATACAGGGCAAGTGGAGTCCCTAACAGAGCAGACTGGGGGAGGTATTTAAAGAAAATGAGTGAAAACTTTTCAAACTTGGTAAAAACTATAAGCCACAGACCCAAGAAATTCAACAAACTAGAAGCACAAGAAAAATAAAGATATGCATATGCATCATAGTGAAATTGCTCAAAACCAATATGAAGAGAAAAGTTTCATAGCGGGCAGAGAAAACAAAGAGGAACAAGGAAAAGAATGAGAGCTAATTTATCTTCAAAAACACTGCAGAGGAGAATGAAACAATATTGTTTAAAGTATTAAAAGAAATAAAAAACTGTCACTCTAGAATTTTATATCCAATGAAAATAGTTTTCAAAACTGAAGGCAAATAAAGACTTTTTCAGACATAGAAAATCTGAGAGAATTCAACACCAACTGACTCTCAACATAAAAAATGTTAAAGAGATTTCTTCAAGCAGAAGAGAAATAATAGCAGATTAAATATGGATCGCTGCAAAAAATGAAGAACACTAGAAATGGTAACTACATGGGTAAAGAGAAAATACATTTTTTAAAAATGTTAATATATATGTTTTAAATTGTCTGCTCAAATTAAAATAATAATATGATATTTAAAATGCAAATACACACACACACCCATATCCACACACATATATGTAAAATGCTAGACAACATTATCCCAAGGCCAGGAGGGATAAAATGGAAGTATGCCATTGTAAGGTTATTTTATTATATATTAAGTGGTATAATATCACTTGAAAGTAGGAAGTTACAAGTTAAATATATATGTGTGTGTATATATATATACACACATATACAAGTTAAATATATATGTGTGTATATATATATAAGGCAAATGTAATTCAAATAGCAAGATGATAAAATTAAACTTAACTTTATCAATGATCACATTAAGGGTGAATAGGGTAAAATCCCAATTAAAAGGTGGACACTGTCAGATTTTATTTTTATATAAAAGAATGTATCAGTTATATGCTTCTTAAAAGGAATACACTTTAAATATAAAAACATAAATAGATGAAAAACAAAAGGATGATAAAACATATATAATGCTAGTTCTGGTCCAGAAAAATGGAATGTCTATATTATACCAAAGTCAATTTTTTATTTTTCTTTTTTTGAGACAGGACCTCTCTCTGTTGCTCAGGCTCTGGAGTGTGTGGTTCACTACAGCCTTGACCTCTTGGACTCAAGCGATCCTCGCACCTCAGCTTCCAAGTAGCTGAGACAAAAGGGAAGAGCCACCATGCTCTGCTATTTTTTTATTTATTAGAAACAGGGTCTCACTATGTTGCCCAAGCTGGTCTTAAACTCGCAGGCTCAAGTGATCCTGCCACCTTGGCCTCCCAAAGTTCTGAGATTACAGGCATGAGCCACTGCACCTGGCCTAGAAAAAGTTGATTTTATAGCACTGAATATTATCATAGATAAAGGAGTCGTTCATAATGATGAATGTATTAATTCATCAAGAGTATATAATCATCCTAAATCTTTTTAGAATTTCAAAGATAAAAGGCAAATCTACAGTTTATTGTCAAAGATTTCAACATCTTCTCTTAATATTTAATAGACCAATAGACAGAAAACTAAGTAAGGATACAGAAGATTTGAATAACACGATCAACTAATTTAATTGTCATTTATAGAACATTACACTCAACAACAGCAGAATACATATTATTTTGAAGCAAACAGAGAGAACTTACAAATATAGATCATACTCTAGGTCATAAAATATCTTAATACATTGGAAATAATTTAGTATACACACTGTAATAGAATTTAATTAGATATAATTAACATAAAAGTTTCTGAGAAATTCTCAAATATGTGAAAATCAAATAAAATATTTATTAATAACTCTTGGGCTAAAGACAGCAAAAGAGAAAATAAAGTATTTTTTATGAATAAAAACTGAAAACACAACAGTGCTTATGGAAAATGTATAGCACTACATGACTTTATTAGTAAAAAAGAAAATATTCGCAATCAATTATCTCAGTTTCTATTTTAAGAAACCAGAAAAATAGAAGCAAGTTAATTCCAAATAAGTGTAAACAAGGAAGTAATAAAAAAACAGAAATAATTGAAATAGAAAACAGAAAAAAAAGAGGAAATCAATGCAGCCAAATGATATATTTAAAAAGAGAGAGAGAGAGAGATCAGACTATTGATATAACTGTGGCCAGCCTAATCAGGAAAATATGAAAGAACACAAATTAACAATATCATAAATGAGAGTGCTGGCATCACTACAGTTTCTACAGATGTTAAAAGGATAATAAGAAAATATTTTATGATCTTACAAATTAATTTGACAACTTAGATGACATGGATAGATTCCATAAAAGACACAAATTACCTAAGCACATTCAAGAAAAAGTAAATAATATAAATTGCTTTATATCATTTAAAAACAATTGGATGTGTAGTTAAATACATCTTTTCTCTCCTTCCTCTCATTCTTCCCTTGAGGAATACCCCAGTCTCAGGTGGCTTCAATGATAAATTCTACCAAACATTTGAAGATAAAATAATACCAATTCTATGTAAGCTCTTCTAGAAAACTGAAGAAATCCTTACCAACTAATTCCATGAGGCCACTATTGCTCCGACACTCAAACCAGACAAAAACCTTACAAGAAGATAACACTTCAGATTGGTATTTCTCATCTACACAAATAAAAAATGTTTTAAAGAAAATTTCAGTAGATCAACACAACAATATATAAAAATAATAGTATATCATGATCAAGTGAGGATGTATGCCAGGAATGCAAGGTCTGGTTAATGTTCAAATATTAATCAATGCACTTTTCCATGTTCATAAACTAAAAAAAAAGGCAACTGATTATCTCAGTAAATTCTGGGCAAGAAAGAGTATGAGAAATTAAGAGGAAAGAAAATGAGAAATTTCTGATTTTACAAAACACAACAACAACTCTCAGAAAACTGGAAATAGAAAGAAACTTCCTCAATATGATAATGGACATTTAAAAAATAAATAAACAAACAAATACATAGGTAGCATCATACAAAATAGTGCAAGACTGAATATTTTATTGAAAACAAGACAAGAATGGTTGCTCTCAAACTTTCTACTCAACATTTAATTATAGGTAACATATAGTATAATAAGGCAAGAAAAATAATAAAATGTACCCAGACTGGAAAGAAACATATGAAATTTTCTTTACTTACAGATAACATGATTGTCTATGTAGAAAATGTAGTAGAACCTTCAAAATCACTGTTAGAACCCATATTTGAGTTGAGCAAGGCTGCATAATACAAGATCAATGTACAAAAGTCAATCATGTTTCAATAAAACACAAAAAATCTGCAACTGAAATTTTTAAAAATACCATTCACATTTAAAAACATAAAATATTTAGAGATAAATCTAATAAAAATATATGGCATATACACTAAAATTATGACATTGCTGACAGACATCAGAGACAACTTAAATACATTGTGATATATACATAGCATTTATGAGTCAGAATCATTACCCATTGTTTTACTTTGGTGTGGGAGGAGTAGAAATTGAAAGTCTTATTCTGAATTTATGGGTATGCATAGATTTTAAAATAGCTAAAATAACTTTGAAAAAGAACGAATTTGAAGGACTAGTGTGACCAGATTTCAGGAGTTATAAAACCAACTAAACAGAGTCTGGTATCAATATGAAGCTAGAGAAATCAGTTTATGGAACAGAAATCAAGCTACACACATATGGACAACTGATTTTCAACAAAGTTGCCAAAGGTGATTCAATGAGGAAGGAATACTCTTTAATAAATGGTGCTGGCACAATCAGATATCCACATAAAAAAGCGAACTTCAATACATACCTCACAGAGATATGAAAATTAAATCTAAATGGATCATAGACCTAAATGTAAAATCTAAAATAATAAAATACGGAAGGAAACTTTTGTGACCTTGCATTAGGAAATAATTTTTTAAATAGGACACCAAAAGAACAATCTACAAAATTTAAAAAACACTGGTGTTGTGGGCTGAGAGTTTGTGCCTCTCAAAATTCATATGTAGAATCCTTAATCCTCAGTATGGCTGCATTTGGAGATGAGACTTATACGGAAGTAATCAAGTTTAAATGAGATTGTAAGGGTGGGACACTGATCCAATAGGATTGGTGTCTTTATTAGAAGAGACACCAGAGCACTCTCTGACTCCTTCTGAAGGAATCAATCCTCCTGACACCTTGATCTTTAAACTTTCAGCCTCCCAAACTGAGACAATATATTTCCATTTTCTTAAGCCAGAAAAAAGTGAACATAAATCTATATACATCTACCATAAATCTATATACATCTAGGAGTGGATCCAGTGATTCCACTCCTAGATGTTGAGTCAAGAGAAGTGAAAAAATGTGTCCATACAGAGACATGTAAACAAATGTTCCTAAGCAGCCTCATCTGTAATTTCCCAGAAGTGAAAGCAACCGGGGAATGGATTAATAAATAATAGTATATCTATACAAGGGAATACTATCAGCAATAAAAACAGATGATACACTGATACACAAAATGACACGGATGAATCCAAAACTAATTATGCTGAGTGAAAGGAGCCAGACAATGAAGATGTGCAAATGCATAATTTATATAAAACTCTAGGAAACTCAAGCTAATCTATAGTGACAACCAGCAGACCAGTGGTTTCTCGATGTGGGGAAGAAGGACAGGCAGAAGGCAAGAATATGGAACAGGAGAAGACTTTTCAGGATAATTGGTATGTTCACTCTCTGTGATGGTTTCACAGGGGTATACAGATGTCAAAACTTATCAAATTGTCTGTTTTAAATATGTGTGCTTTATTATAAATTATACCTCAATAAAGCTGTTCTCAAAGAGAGACACAGAGAGAGAAAGAGGATTGGATGAACTGCAAGTCCAGCTGTTTAGCTGAGCATATGCTGCAGAAGAGAAATAGCTGAAGGGCAATTGGGGCCAGGAAGTGAAAAGTCCTTGCAAGTTTTGAGAAGTTTGCACTTATACCACTAAAAACAAAAGAAGCCTTGCAGCATTTAAAAGTATGTGCATGGCTGGGCGCGGTGGCTCATGCCTGCAATCCCAGCACTTTGGGAGGCCAAGGTGGGCAGATCACGAGGTCAGGAGATCAAGACCATCCTGGCCAACATGGTGAAACCCTGTCTCTACTAAAAATAAAAAAAAGTAGCCGGGCATGGTGGCATGTGTCTGTAGTCCCAGCTACTTGGGAGGCTGAGGCAGGAGAATTGCTTGAACCTGGGAGGCAGAGGCTGCAGTGAGTGAAGATCGCGCCACTGCACTCTAGCCTGGGTGATAGAGCAAGACTCGGTCTCAAAAATAAAATTAAAAAAAAAATTATGTGTGTCTGTTTCTGTAATATTAATTCATTTCTGTTAATGTTTATATACTTTTTAGCAAAATTACCAAGCCAAATCAAACAACAATAAACGACCCTATTGAAAATACTTATATTCTAAACCCTCACCAGAGTTAGCCTGAGTCGTCCTCATTTCAGACCATCCTCAGATGCCCTAGTCTCACCACAGCACACTGATGAAGATGTACATGTTCAATGGCTTTCTCTGATAATGAGAGTATATTTCTGTGGATATTCACGGAAGATGTTCTCTTCATAATCCATTTTCTGCAGAGACAGCTAAATCAGTTTGGTTTTCCCTGGCCTGTTTTCACTTACCAGTGGAAAGACCTTTAGCTTTTAGGAACTCAGTAGTGGTTTTAAAATCCTGAGCTCTGTCAATTTTGCATAACCGTGGGCTGACCAAAATCTCTTTTTGGAACACAGCTTTCTCCTATGTGAAAGGGGCTAATAACACAGGCCTTGTAGTGTTGTAGTGAGGATATTAAGCTTCCACATATGTAAAGCCCCCAGCGGAGAAACTCAGACATAGTTGAGGTTAATTCCCTCTAGTTGGCTTTTCATCTCTTCCCATCTTCCTCTTTCTTAGAAATATTTCCACCAGATGATGAGATCATAATATCATATTTTCTTCGTCAGTTACAAATTTAGTTTGGTGTAAATCCATGATCCATTCATAGGAAGCATTGTTTAAATTTAACAAAACTGCATAAAGCTGAGGATGTCATTATGAGAAAGACAGATTCAAACCTGACCTGAGTAGAAGTTTTTGGCCTGGATTTTAATCAACACAACCAGTGTTGTCAAGTCAAGGCCAAATTCTTGTGACACATAATACAAAATTTATGAACTTACTGAAACTGATTTATAAGCTGATAAAGGATAATATAACCCTACAGAGCTGGTTGCAAAATAACCAGAGGGTAAAACTGAAGTTTTATTAAAATGACCTCAATCATTTTATTTCATACCTGTGCTGGATAGTCAATTTAGTAGGATCTGTAAGCACCAGGTGCTTTCACCCCATGTTTCTAATGCATGATGTACCAGGTTTAGGAGAAAATCATGCCAGGAAGTGGGACTCATATCAAAATTAATTCAAAGAACTTTTATTAAGTGTCTTCTCTGTGCCAGGCTCTAGGACATATAGACATGAAAAACACATTCCCCACTAAGGGGGCTTCACTATAATGACACAAATGTCAACAAAGAAAGGAGCTAAGGTACAGGTGCTGAATGAGCATGGAAGTGTGGCCAGGGGAAGCAAGTTCATGTTTACGCTCCAACAACAAGCAAGTTTTCTGACCTCAAGATTCATTCATTTATTCATTCAGCAAATTCTAAATTTCTGCTGTACACCAGGCATAGTTCTGACCTTAAGTTTCATCCATTCATTCATTCAGCAAACACTGAATTTCTTCTGTATACCAGGCTTAGTTCTGACCTTAAGATTCATTCACTCATTCATCAGCAAATATCGAATTTCTGCTGTATACCAGGCATAGTTCTAGGCATTGAACAGTAAGAGTCTATTTTTTTTTTCAATTGAATTGATTCATTGCATGGCTACTTTTTGTTCTCCCCAATTAAACCAAGTTTCTGCAGGACAGAGACTTTCTCCTTTCCCAGCAATAAAATACTTATTTTTGTTACTGTTCAGTATTTACTGAAATTATTTAGGGTCAATTCTTATAAACTTTTTTTTTTGAAGAAAAAGAATGAAAAAAGAAGCTCTTCAGGTGGTGATGAAAAGTATTTTTCAGACTTTGCTGCAGGTGGTCCTTGAGTCTTTCCACCATCCTCTGTGTGCAGGCTGGACACGTTCGTCATTGCTAGTGCTGCAAGGAATATGACTTTTGTACATCTTCAATATGTAGGCTTCTACCCAAAGACTTTTGTCAAATATATTAAGAGTCTACTATGGGAAATGGGGTGGGGTTTGGATAGGATCTAGTGGTTTATTAGAAGTTGAAGACTAAACAGCAATATTCACACATATTTTAAATTCCCAGTTCAGAAATACTTCTGACACTGTGAATCTGGTCACACCAGTATCTCTGAGCACATCCTGGCATCTGTCACAATTAAAAAAAAATCATGGGGTGAGAAACAGATCTTTGTTAGAAATCTCGTTTAGGCTATGTCCTCTACTAGTGGTTTTGTGTATGTCACCCTATTCTGCCACAACAATCCTCTGATGTGCGATTATTTTCATACTTTCAGATTAGAAAGTTGAAATTAAAAAAAGACCCAGAAAATTGCACAAAGTCAACAGTAGAAAAATTAGGGTTTATGGCCAAGTCTGGTTTACTTCAGAGCCCACAAGCTTCCACTACCCCACACAAGGTTAAGAAAAATCTCCCCACCCAGTCTACTCTGCAAAGGAAATCTGGACAGCTGGCCACCCAATCTCTGCTCAATCTCTTCCCTTAACTGGCTTGTTCCAAGCCAAAGAAGGGGCACTCACTGTGTAGACCATAAGGGAATAACTCTAATTCTGAGCTTCCAAAAGTCTAAGTGTTTATATTCTACCCTCAGGATTATTTATTATTATTTAGTATTTAAGTTCCTTTAACATTTATTTTTACTTAAATAACTTTGTTCCAAAAAGGCATTTTATATCATTACCAGAAGCAATAATAGTGACTAAGAGCACATACTGGGTTCAAATCCCATGTCCATTACTTACTAGCTATGTGATCTCAGGTAACTTACTTTGCCTCTCTATGCCTCGGTTTCCTCATATAAAAGGAATAATAATATCACCGAACTAAAAGGATTGCCATGAAGGTTAGAGCCAAACACGATAAACACATCAGTGCCCTGTATATGATGAACATTCAATAACTGTTACATATTGTTATCGTTAGTACATGAGTGGAAAACCAAAATTGCCTTCTCTAAATGAAAGGTAATTATATAAGTCAAGACTATAAAAATAAGCCATTATTATTAAATGCTGGCCAGAGAGTGGTGATCTCAAAGGCTGCAGATCTCAGGCTTATTCTATTTTTGTTAAAAGGTAATATTAGTAAGTTTCTGATGATGTTCACATCTAGCACCAAATTGAGTCTTTCTCTTTGTTATAGTCAGAAGAATTAAAGATAATTGTAAGGGAAATAGTTATCTGTAGATGATTCCATACTGTTTAATTTCTTGCCTAGGCACCAGCTGAAAACTAAAGTACTGCCAACTAGATGTGAACCACATGTTCAGAGAGACGTATTAGGAAGAACTTCAGTGCCCACAAGCAAGTGGTCTTCTGTCTTAGTCAGTTCAGGCTGCTACAACAAAAATACAATACACTGTGTGTCTTCAACAACAAACTTTTATTTCTCACAGTTCTGGAAGCTGGGAAGTCTGAGATCATGGTTCCAGCATGGTTGGGTTCTGGTTAGAGCCCTCTTCCCAGTTTGTAGGCCTTCTTATATCCTCACATGGTAGAAAGCAGAAAGAAGAAGGAAGCTGTCTCTTTTCTCTTATTAGAGCATTAATCTGATTTATGAGGACCCCACCTCATTACCTAATTACCTCCTCAACACACCATTTCCTAACATCATCACATTGGGCATTGGAATTTCAGGATATGAACTTTGGGAGACATACACATTTGGTCCATCACAGCAATTTTGTCTCGGCTGGTCCAACATTTGCTGTTGAGATAAAACTGTCATTGCCATGTGTCCATCCTGAGAGATCTTGACAACTGTTGGATATGTACTCTGTAGTGCATATCCTACAAGGCAGGGATAACGTCTTAGACACAGATTTCTTCCACATTTGACCATATTCATATAGGAGGTGGCCCTTATTATAGGTAGAACAAATGTGGATGCAAGGAGGGAAGAAGCCTTACACGACAACTAGGATGTGTCCAAGGGTCGGGGCCAGCCGGAGAGCGGGCCTGCTCTAAAGGGAATCAAACTATTGAAATATACATGCAAACAGGGTCTAGTGTCCATTTTAAGGTACAATTATGAGTGTCAGGACACTTATGATTCCTGCCAGCACACATTTCATCCAGGAACTCATGGAAGGAAGCACCAGCTAAAACTGGAAAGGCTGTAGGCTGAGTCTGTCAACAAGTCTGAAATCAACAACAGCTGACATTCCAAGGATCCGTGGAGGGTTGAGGAACTGGAGGAAAAGAAATCTTAGCAATGGCTATGAGGGGAAAAAAGTCATTAACCTTCCTCTTTCCTCTTCTCATTCACACATCAAACACAAAACAAAAATAAGACAGTGAGCACCCACTATGTGGATAGCTCTCTATTAATCACTGCACTAGACAGAAATGCTTATCTCTCTAAAGTCTAATTGTTCAAATTAGATTGTACAAATAACTGTACAAATAACTCTTATCTGATATATGAAATAGTAAAGTTGATAAAACAATATAAATCAGGTAGAAAGGAGATTTACATAATGGAGAAGACATTTCCAACCATTGCACCTGTGTCTTTAAGAATGATAACACTCAGACAATAAAAGCAGGAAGAAAGGGCAGAATAGACAGAGGGGGATGTGGAAACCAATGCATACAGGAAGCACAGCCATGTTCTAGGAATGGTTAGTAGTCCAGTAAGGCTAGAATCTGGCAGAGAGCTTAACAAAGTGAATGCAATGGGTTGGAGCCAGTTAATGGAGAGGCTCTGAATGACAAACTAAAGAGTGTTGGGTGCCAAAGGCAAAATATATCTTTCCCTAAACTTTGCTGAGCAGTGTGGTCTGTGGGACAACAAGGAGTCTTCTGGGCTGCCTGTTGCAATGTGCCATGGCCTCTATTGTCACCACCAGCTCCAGACACAAGCTTATGTGCAGGGCATTCGTTGCACCAGTTCATTGCCTGCACCCTTGCCATGCTCAGGTGTTTGGAGATTACAGGTGTTTCTGCTGGAGAACTGAAAGCCAAACACAGCTCTGAGGGCTCAAATGGTTTGGTTGGGTGAATCAAGGCACCTTCCCCACAGCCAGAGGTAGGGGCTTGCTGATTGGAGTAGAGGGTGGGAGTGACTTGCTGAGAGCCTCTGAGACCTCTAGTGAACACATGGCTGAGTTTCCCTGCTCTGCAGTTTAACATTGTGCGTGTTTCTCTCTTCTCCTCTTCTTTGCCCAGACCCACATGATGAGACCCACACACTGGGATGAGATGCCCCCTTGCCAAGTGATGAGGCAGTGGCAGCAGCTGTGGCTCTCTCATCAGCAAGGTTATAAGGATTCATTTCCATTTTGTCACTTCTGACATGTCGCTTTTTCCCCTCTGCATTATCTTATTATTACGGTTGAAATTGATTGCCACCACAGAGTGGGCATCTAAATCCTATCCCTTTATGTTCCCTCCCTGCAGCTCCGCTGAGCTCTTTCCTCTCAACCCTGTCTCTCTTTGCTCAACATCCTTCCCCTTACCCCTTCCTCCTTCCATGGTATGTTAACAGGAAAGAAAAACTCATTTGAAACAATGTATGAGGTGACTCAGTAGTCTGTGTGCTCCTAACCACTAGGCAAGGCTGGGGCAGGAAAGCAGCCCCTGGTTTGGGTGCTTTATCATGAGACAGAGCCTCCTCATCCTGCCAGTCCATTTAGCTGCTTTCTGGAGTCCTTCCTGTTACAGGAGATAAGGGAATGGAGGAAGGGCCCTGAGAAGGTTCCCACACTGGGTCAACAAAGGTGCCTGATCGGGTGAATCCCAGGTGGTTAGGGAAGGCAGGCAGAGAAGAGGAGGAAAGGTGATAGACATTGTGTGGGGCATTATCTTCTGTTTCATTGCGTACAAGGGTGTGCTGGACAAACTGGCTTCTGGAGGTGCTGTGTAGTGTAAGACTTGGGATTCCCACTGAGCCTTGAAGCCTGACTTCTCTGAGCTCTGTTATAATTCCTTGAGCCTTGCCTTCGGGTATGCACTGTGAACTAGGAAAGGCCAGGTGGGGGTGGCTGGGGGAAGGAACCTATCACATGTCCTGGCCAGGTGCAGTGGTTCACACCTATAATCCTAGTACTTTAGGAGGCTGAAGCATGTGGATTGCTTGAACCCAGAAGTTCCAGCCAGTCTGGGCAACATGAGAAAACCCCACCTCCACAAAAAACATAAAAATTAGCCAGGTGTGGTGGTGTATGCCTGTAGTCCCAGCTACCCTTTAGGCTGAGGTGGGAGGATCACCTGAGCCTGGGGAGGTCGAGGCTGCAGTGAGCCATGATAGCGCCACTGCACTCCAGCGTGGGCGATGGAGTAAGACTCTGCCTCAAAAACAAACAAACTCAAAAATAAACACCCTCCTTGGAGAGATGGATGGAGTGAAGAGGCAACCCAAATAGAGTATGAAGTTAAAGGAGGGAGATTTAAACTTAGTGAGTACCACCATGGATCAGACATGATGGTAGGTACCTAATGCTTGGTGGGCCAGAGATTATTCCAACTCAGCCATCTCTGAGCACTGTACTTGTGGTCTTTCTATTTGACCAACACTGCTGGGACCCTTGCCAGATGCAAAAGCAGCCACCATCCCAATTAGCTTAATCTGAAGGGACATGTACTTACATTTATTTATAATTTGTATTAATTAGACAGGAGCTGTAAGTTTTGTGTAATTCCTAGAATATAGTGAAATTTTTACTTGCAACTCACACATAGAAATGCTCCTAATTTTCAAACCCTGGATAAGAATGAATAGGTGAAAAGCCATTCTCTCTGACCTGATAAATTTTTAAAATAAACCTTCAAGGTTGGGGTTTGCTTTTAAATCTTTGTTTTGCCCCTTGTGAAAATGGACAGTAGGATTTTTACTTTTCAAAAGAAAGCTGGTCCCTATGGGAAATGTTTGAGTTTAGGATGTGTTAGCCGGCAGGATTTTTCAGCCAGGCTTACCTCGTGCAATATAAACCCGTTAATCTTTTTGAAACCCTGGCGTGTTGGTTTGGATGTTGTGGGATGGTGTATCTGCATTTCACCATGCAAGAGAACAATGAGTTTGCACCTTCCAAAGCCCAAGCTGCCTACAGAGCTGCTAAAACTGTTTGGCTCACTGCTCCTTTCTTTTCCCCACCCTACGTCATTCAGGAGACTGTACTTGTCTTTGCCTATGGGATCCGCTTTGCATATGTACTGAGAAATGTGTGGGTTCTGGGCCAGAAATATGTGAAAAATCCAGCCTTTGGGCTTCAGAAAGTCTTCAGCTCAGACTCTAGCCCTTTCTTGCATCTACACCTCAAGCTTATTATTGGCTTCTCCCTGCCCCTGCCCCGACCATTATGTCTCCTTTGCATTCCTGATTCTCCTTGGCTATGCTACCAAGTCCTGAATCTGCCCAACTGCCTGGACAGACTTGCCTTCCTATTTCCCCACTTCCCACTTCCTCAGCCTAAGCTTACGCCTCATCAATCTTATGATATTAGCCCCTGACCAGCTTTATGGAACTTCTGGGCTTGCAGTAGAATGGAGACTTTGGCTATTTAGCTCTGGTTTACAAACCTGCCAAAACAAATATTGGTTGAATGAATGAACGTCTGATTGAACGAATGCCCCCTCCTCTGATGATTCCCCTTACCTGTATGTCCAATTCCAGATGTTGCTTCAGGGCCTGGGAAACTTGCCCATTCAGAGTGAGGTGGGCCCTGGATGACTGCTGAGTCTGCTCTCTCCATGTGGTGAGAACTTTGAAACTTTGCTCATCTGTGTTTCCTATATCTTGGAAGCATGCGCTTCCAAATGCAACGTTGGAGAAATAAGAAAAAAAAACACTTTTTTTTTTTTTTTTTGGTTGGCAGCAAGAAGACCTTTCTTCTCCCTGAACCCCAGGAAAAGAAGGATTTAATGTTTCTTAACTTCATAAATCTGGCCTCATTCTACTTGAATCACTGAAACCTGATTCAGATGTATTTTGTGAAACTACTAAAGCCTGCTACTCAGGCTCCCAAACCACATCAACAGAGACACTCAGGGACCCCTTCGGCAGGCTGGAGCTCTTGGAGAAGGCAAGAGAAGACACAGTCTCCTGAAAGAGATCTTGGTGGGACTGAGTAGGAGAAAGATATTGGTGCCCTGAAGGGCTGGGCTCCAATCTTGGATCTGCCTTCTTTTAGCGATGTGAGAGTCTGGGTGAATTACCAAATCTTTTGGATCATCCATTGTCTCGACTGAATGTTGTGATGCAAATCCCAGCCTCTAACCTTGTTGAGTAAAGATTAAATGGCCCGGCAGATGGAAATGTTTCTAGAATAATGCCTGACATTCAAGACAGGTTCATTTTCTCTGTTACATTTAGTTCTGCAGAGACTTCAACATATGTAAACTCTCTGGTCCAATACTTCAGATTTTGAGCTTTCTTTTCCCCCAATTCCCTACAACCCATATGTCAGAATTACAGACTCCAGCTTCTCTTATATTCCCTGCCCTCTTGGCACTGGCATCAGCATCTTCTGCCATTTCGATTGCCATATAACTCTTCAGTTAAAGAAGTGCATTTAAAAAATCCCAATGCATCTGACAAGTTCAAGTTTATTGCTCACCAAGTTTCAAAAATTTTGGCTTCAAGGAAGAGTTAATTTATACTTCAAGCTATGCTAGGCCCTTATATCAAAAATAGCCTGATCCCAAATTTCATACATTGGAATCTATAATGACACCATACATCAAATGTAAGATTCCAGTTTCTACTGCCAAATTCCCTGACACACTGCAAATTTTCACAATTTCTCTGTTCCTAGAGAAGATTCCACCTACTGGAGGGCTCGGAGTTGGACCAGGGTATCAGATCTCATGACATGGTTCTGGAGATGTCACATCCAACTGCCATTTTAAGAACAGACTAAGTGTGCTCTTGCTGCCAAGACAACTTGCCAGGATCACTCACCTGACTCTTCCCTGCACTTTGATTGGAGTCATGACTCTTATTCGTAACCTTGGATACCACCCCATTCCCATCTCTCTTTGACTTTGCAGTCCATTGCACCTATTAATGTGACCTCTCTTGGCATTGGTATCACATTTCCACAACTTGTTCTTCTAGAAATTTTACTTAACCCCATTTGCTCCTCACTTCACCTTAACTTGCATGATCCTTGACTTTTTTCTACCCATATCTGCTTTCTCAGATATGCTCATCTCTAGGAAGTCTTCCCTATATCCTCAAAGCCAATTTGAGTGATGTCATGGCATTCTTTCCTGGTCTATAATTTAGCAGTTTATATTTGTTTTTATCTAATACCAGACTGGGAGATCTTGCATGGTTTTCTCGGCACTGGGTGCATGGCTGGACGCAGAAGTTGAAAGACTGAATAAATAAACAGTGAAACTACCTGCTACTTTTATTGTAATTTGTTCTCCATTCAATTGTCAGGATGATAGAATATATGCTGCACTGAGAGCCCATCCTCTCAGTGAACTGACTACAACATGGTTTATTCACTAAGTCAATGATTCTCAATTTAAAAAAAAAATTTCATTGACACATAACAATTGCACATATTTATGGGGTACAGTATAATGTTCCAATACCTTCATATAGTGTGTAATGATCAAATCAGGGTAATTAGCATATCCATCATTTCAAACAATTCTCATCTTCATGTCAGGAACATTCAAAATCCTCTCTGCTAGCTATTTGAAAATATATAATAGATTGTTGCTAACTCTAGTCAGCCTACAGTGCTATATAATACCAGAATGTATTCCCCTGTCTAGCTATAATTTTGTACTCCTTAACCAACCTCTGGGAAACCTGAACCCTCAGACCTTAAAATTTCGCAAGTGTCCGAATCACCTCGGGGGCTTACAGATTACTGGGCCCCAGCCCCAGGGTTTCTGATTCTGTAGTTCTAGGGTAGGGCTGGATAATTTGCTTTTCTAACAAGTTATATGGGAATGTTGATGCTGCTGGTCTTGATAACATCCTTGATAACCTGTGTTCTAAAATGTATCTGCACATGGAATGTATCTTCCTTGATAATGCCTCTTTGACTTTATCATGCTCTCTGGTTTCCAAGGTCTTACAAATCATTGCTCCACTTGGTCGATGTAGTGACCACTGCTGTAATGGAAAGAAGAACTTGAAGACCACCAGGTATTTACCCCAAGCTTGGGAAACCTTTCCTATCACGTGTTTGATGTAGAAAGGTTGAGAAAACAGATACAGCATGACCTTGAGAATGAAATACAAAAAAGAAAACAGAAAGAGAGAGAAGAGAGAGAGAGAGGAAGGAAGGAAGGAAGGAAGGAAGGAAGGAAGGAAGGAAGGAAGGAAGGAAGGAAGGAACCCAGTATCTAGATGGCAATTATGGCACAGTGTTTGGCTTTTCCTACCTTCCCTTCAAATTCCCTATGACAAAAAACTACCTCACAGCATCCTAAGGCACTAATAAAGTAATCAGAAAATTCTTACACTACAGCAGAAGTTACTCCTGTTTAAGTTCCAGAGCACAGATTAGTTAAAAAATTCCTGCTTAAGCCCAGTCCATTTAAACAGCCACACAGCCAGTGACCCGAGAGGTAAGCCATGGTTTGCACCTACTCTTCCTGGAACCGCAGTCTCAGATAACCTGGTATCTGTGCCAGCAAACAGGAGCCCTGGAAGTCACACCCCCATCATGTCATCATCCTCCACATAAAGTTGCCATTACCATGTCTACCTCTATGTCCACTTTGTATGAAAGACATGGGGTGTTCAAGGGAATAGGCAAGGGCACATTGCCCTGCATAGGTCAGGACAGAGGAAAGGAGAGCAGCGGGAGTAGGGAGCTGTGGATTGTAACTTTATACACCTTGTTTTGCAAAAGAACAGATGGAGATGGCTGCAGATTGCCCTGCCTTACTCCAATAGTACTGTTAGATTAATGTCTCTAAGATTTTAGTAGTCTGTTTAGGTGACACACACATATGCTCGTACTTGTACTCGCAAGGACATTCAGGAAATCGTTAGATTGACAGAAAAAGTGGATCAAAATGAGAAAATGCACACTGTTATTAGATCTAAGGAGATCTCTCTTTAATGAAGACAGGTAAACTGAAACAAAATAAAACTGAGGTAAAGATTCTGTAACATTACGAGGGTAAATGTCCTGAAAAATTTGAAACAAAATCCTATTTATAAAAAAATTATGGAAAACTATTTTAGAATGCATTTGTTGGTGCTTTTGATAAAGGCCAAAAATCATGAATTCTGTGATAGCAGCATGAAGATGGGATTTGGTTGAGATACAATTTGCAAGAAAAAAGAAGTTTACAGGAAGGTTTTAAATAGTAAGTGAAAATTTTAAAAATATAATTAAAAGATATATTGAAGTATAGAACTGTAAATAATAAAATTAACACAGTAGAAACTTCAGGCAGTAATGTAGATGATAAACTAGAGATTTAAGAATGGAGGGGGGAATAACAAAAACTAAAAAGACAAAAGAAAATAAATGGCTGTAGGACTAAACAGTTTACCTATTTATGTTTATTTCATTCATTTATTTTTTATCTTAGATTGTATGCGCCAAAAGTTAGAAATCCTCTGTATGTTGTTCATTGTTGTTTCTTGAGCATCTACTAGTCACTTACTATTTTTTTGAAGAAATGTTAAGAATGACAGGACATAAATACTCATGTATTAATAAGTGACATCCTCAAGAAGGATCCAGAACAACTGAACAAAAGTAATCACCAAAAAGCTAGCAGAAGAAAATATTATTAAACAACAAAAGAACTATTGCTTTATGATCTAAAATTACTGAAAAACAAAATAAGAGAACTTAAAAGCATCAGTTAAAAAATATTGCAAGGATAAAGCAGTGAAATATTGTTTTAAAAAAGAAAAAATAAAACCAGCATTTGACTTTTGTTTATAGCAATGTCAGCTGATAATAAATATCTATTAAACTGTAAGAGAGAAATTGTTGCTTTTGAAGAATTCTGTTCCCAGCTAACATTTTATTTTCATGTATGATTACAAGAAGAAGCTATTTTCAGATATATATGGGTCCACAAAATACTTCATATATTAAAAAAAAATTGCTGTAAGGCCTCCATCAGCTAGTTGTGAGATGAATCAAAAATACTAACTCATTGGTGCAGTGGTTTTTTGATTCCATTTCATTTTTTTAAAGAAAATCTTTATTTTTTTCTTCTAAATTACCAATTTCTACTATTATATTTATGAATTTCTTAGCCTTTTGATTATATTTTGATTTCTTTTACTTCTTTAGTTGAATGTATGACATTCATTTAATTTTTGTCATGTTTTTGATAGTAATGAAAATCTTTGAGGCCATGAACTTATTCCTGTCTATGGCTTTCAGTGAACTCCATAAATTTTAATATGTAATGATTTCATTATTGATATACTCAGGAATATATTCAGGAATTGTAGGTCTTTATTGCCTATGCAGATTCAAGAAAATAAGTTAAAAAACTAGTTGAATACATGTTGTTGTTTAACAGCTTTTGTAAAAAAACAGACTTCACTTGTTTGTGTAGTTTTAGGTTGATGTAACAGAAAGTGCAGAGCTTTCCAATAGTTCCTCTGCCCCCTACACAAGCACCATCCCCCTCATGCTCAACATTTCCCACCACAGTGGAACATTCGTTACAACTAATGAAACCACATTGACTTTTCATTCTCACACAAAATCTGTAGTTTACATTGGGGTTCGTTCTTGGTGTGTAATCTGGCTTTGTTTTTAAGTATCATTTTCTTTTATTGTGGTCTCAGATGATTCTGTATATATATTTTTAACTTTAAAGTCATCTTGGGGGCAGGGCACGGTGGCCCACGCCTATGATCCCAGCACTTTGGGAGGCTGAGGTCAGGAGTTCAAGACCAGCCTGGCCAACATGGGGAAACTCCTGAGGTCAGGAGTTCGAGACCAGCCTGGGCAATATGGGGAAACCTCGTCTCTACTAAAAGTATAAAAATTAGCCAGGCGTGGTGGTGCACACCTGTAATCCCAGCTACTCAGGAAGCTGAGGCAGAAGAATCACTTGAATCCAGGAGGCACAGGTTGCAGTGAGCCCAGATCACACCACTGTACTCCAGCCTGGGCGACAGAGCAAGATTCCATCTCAAAATAATAATAATAATAATAATAATAAAGTCATCTTTATAATGCAATATATGAACCTTTTAAATAAAATTTAAAAGTGTGCTTGATGGTCACAGCAATTCTAGGCTCACATCCTAATATATCCATGACCAGAAAGAAAAGTGTTGATGTGTGAAGAAACCAAAGACAGAGACAAATGATAAAATCTTCCTTGATTGTAGTGGCTCTATTTCTCATCATTGTCCATGAGAAATTATTTAAACACCTCTCAAATCATTCTGATTAGCCTCTCTGGAGGAAAACAGATGTAAATGCTGATAAAAATGGATTAAGGGATCTAAGTATAATATCCAAGCACAGACTGTTTCTGCCCTCAGTGGTCACTACAATACACCAGTAGATGAGGTCATCTGTTTTTACCAAGCATGTGAGGTTTCTCCTTTTTCTCAAATTTATAGGTATTCTATTTAATCTGATATTCGCAGATAAGTCACTTTATTAACATTCTTCATAACAACACACTTATTTTTTAATAACTCTTGCAAATCTTCATTAAGTTTTAAGTTATCTGTGTCTGTGGGACTCGCCTATGGAAGTGGGGAAAGGTGGGGAAAGGTAGCTACAGGGTTTGCTGCCCCGCTTAAAATCTAAACACTCCTGTCTTGGAAAAGCTGTGCCTCACACATTTCCCAGAGTCACACCATGTAAATCTTTGCCAGAGACAATTTCAAGTCAGCTTCACTGAAAAATACACTCTTGCAAGATATGTGTTATATGGCCTTCAAAGCTCTTGGAACTGTACCACCCACCATCACTGTTATTTGAGGTACCCCCCGCCACACACTTTTTTTTTTTTTTTGCAGAGTTTGGGATTCTCACATCTTCCCCTTGATAGTTTGACACTATCAGCTCCCTTATGTGAAGCCTCCTTCCTCTAGAGTGGTTGAGAGTAAACTCTAATGATTGAGCCTGCCATTTTGGAACAGGACTGTCTTATGCTGCTAGTTCCCCTTTCACTGGAAGAGCCCAGGATAAGTGCTTCACATTCCTGTGATGGGCACCAGATAGGGTCTGAGAAGGGCTAAGCCTGCCTGAAAGACCTAGAGGTCCTACTATGACTTATACAGGCTTACCTACACTTGCTCTGATTTCTTCCTTGCTAGACTTTTTGGGGAACAGAGAAGCTGAATTTCTTCTCTGTCTCTCAACTTTAACTTATTTGAATTTGCTTCACAGAATTTAGAGTGTCATAGAAACTCAAGACATTTCTAATAAAGTCTTTGAAAGCAGAGTAAGCTTGCACAAATATCTGCCCAAACCGAAGGCTACAGCATAGAGACTAAGCATGCCTGGTAACTTCCAGAATGTGCTGGCCTTTCTTTCTATCACATCAAAGCTTACTTAGGCTCTTTGTCATATTAACCTGATATGACACCTGCTGCCAACACCAGGGGCTTTGATGAAACTGATCTAGCAAGACTACTAGTTATTTAGGAGATGGGCTCTATCCCACATTTGCAGCGTATTTGAGCTGAAATGGGAGAATCTGTATGTTTTAAGGAAGAGGATTATAATCAGGTATGTTCTAGTAAGATTTCTTCTATAACATACAACCATACACAGCCATAAATCAAATGCTTTTGGTTTGAAGTATGGTTAAATACTTTAGAGGTAGCATGATACACAAAAAGTATTCATTAGGAAGTTTGAATACTGGCTCTTCTACATAAATCTTGGTGATCTTCAGCTATTTAGGTAATCTGATGGGGGTCACATTTTTCACCCTTACAGTATACATAAAAATACATTTGTGGTGGCTGTGAAGATTAGAAATGCATGCATAAATTAGCACCAGAGGAGACTACCAGGCTATTGGCACTTGTCAGATGTCCAATAATGGTAAGTCATGTCATGCCCAAATGTAAGTGAAGTCCTAGTGCATGTCAAACAATATTCATGTTGAATCTTGGGTCCTATTGTTTCCCTTCCAGATCTAGCACTTATATTTAAGCACAACTACACCTTAAAATTATGATTTTAAAATCCATTAAAGTATAGAGACAAGTTTTGAAGACAAATATCACGCTTTTTCTTTCTTCATTTTAATTCTTTGGCCAGGTATATACTTCTTTTTATGGATACCTGGAGGCTTACGAAGGTCTTAATAAAATATATAGAAGAAAATATGCATGTGTCATGGAGCTCTGCTGTTTTGCTAAACCAGCTTCCATTTATTCTTCTGTTGATAACAGTTCCCTGGTTTTCTTCAGGGAATTAATTTTCTCACCTTCTTATTCCAGGATGTTCATATAGCAGGTGAGGGGTTAGCACTTGTGATACCTCTGGCCAATTAAAGTCTTTCATTCCCTGGCATTTGTTCATGGATAGACTTATTAGCTGGTCCACACAGGACTTTGGTCAAAAGTGTTGGGAGCACTGTGAAGATGAGGAGAGTCTGTCACTGCTGGATTGAGCATGGAACTAACCTAGAAGGGGGAAAAAAAGAAAGCAATTAAAAGTATAAGACTGCAATATATTAATAATAGCATCATTTGAGATGCTGGATCTAGCCATGTTTGATTTTTCATACTTTTCTTTTTGTCTATGTTGAGTTGGGTTTTTATCAGCTTTCAACTGGTGGATTCAGGTTTTATGTAGCCTGAGGCTCATACAATTTGGGATGTGCTTTTTAAGAAATGAGTACAAAATCATAAAAAGAAAGAGACAGAAAGTAATTATTTGTTAAGAAATTGAAAATAAATAACAAGTATAAATTGTAAAGGCCTGACAAATGTCACAGACCTTACAAAATCTAAATATAAAAAAAACTTTTAATATTTTATATAATGCTTTTTTATTGCATATTCATTTGACTTGTCATGAGACACTGTTTTGGTATCATTTTATTCTAGAGATGGAATAGAATTGACATATCATCTGGTAGTTGATCACAATTTGTTTTTGTTTTAAATTTTTTATAGTCCAGATTTTTTTTTGAGACTTACAAACCATTACTGGTAAGGACATTATTGTTAAAATGTAGATTATTGTCAAACTTGAGAAGATGGTCAGGATTCTGTCACATACAAACTATAAGATTTTAGGGAATTTCAAGTTTTCTTATATAATAAATCATCTGAAATATTTTTTTCAATTGCTGCAAACACGATCCATTTTGTCCTAATTATTATTGGCATTCTAATTATAATGGTATAAGTTTTACATTATTTTGTCCATGTCAGTATTTCATGTCATATTAACAAGAAAATTATGTTTATTTTCCAATGTGTTCAAATGATTAACTTATTTTTATTAATTGGATTATCAAGCAATCACAAAACTTATTTCTGATGAGTTTATAAATGTATGTGCTATGTTATTAATTATGTTCTTGACAAGAGGGAACTTTTGTTTTGACTAAGTATGGAAAAGAACCTCATTTCAACCATGGCTTTACATATATGATGATTGGAAGAATTTTCCACAGACTAGCTTCTGGTTCTCTAAATATCAACCGTTTTTCTTTCTTTACCATATATTTTGGTGTTGAACACTTTGGGATTATATTTTAATATAATCCCTGGTCCCACAACTTTCTGCCACAACATTGCATGAGTCAACACAGTGAACAGGAGAGGGGTTCCCAGAAGCCATTCCTATTAGAAGCTGGCTAACAGTCCCCTGACTATAGACATAACCACAAATGACATAAATATATCTCATTAAACTCAACCTAAACTTAGCTGAGTCTCAACATGCCTGCAGTCACTCCAGTACTATGCAACAAGAGAGAAAGTATTATAGAGGGTAGCATTAGAGTTGAACACTATGATTGTTTTAATTGATTGTGGTTAGATTGTTTAATTTTACAAATTTTGTGAAAATGTATAATCAAGTTAAAGCATCACAGGCCCCCTCCTAGGGTTTCAGAGAACTCATGCAGGTGAGGATGCTCAAATGTATCCTTCATTAACTTCACTTAAAATTTACCTTTGCTGACATAGTATATAACTTGGGGGCTCTGGGAAACTATTTTAGTTTTTGAGCCATGTTGACTCATGTTGATCAGAAATCAGAAAACCCTTTTGCTTTCTAACTGGGAGAACTCAGGAAAAACCCAGAGAAATGACACTGTGAACATGAGGCATGGTCAATGTCTGTAATGTCCTGATGGCCTCATGACTGCTTAAACGTTGATGCAATAATTTTTGACTTTTGTGAGGTCATAATGGAGGAAATGTCTTCCTACCTTAAATCAAAGACTGCTAATGCTGTTTCTTTGACAGCAGCCCTAAGAGTCATTTTTTGGGAAAGCAAGAGAATTTCCTTCTTTGTCAACTTCAAAAGATTAGGCTTCCTGGTCTAAATATCCCTGATATTCCATTATTGTCCTTCCAGACCCTGAATTGTGTTCTTAGGGACTGAATGACTTACATCTGCCACCCTGAAAATTAATGAAAGACCTTGGATCATATAAGATCAAGGCTAATAATAGGGGATTTGAAGGAGCTTTTTCCTAGGTCAGAGTAGGTCACATGCCAAGAGAGATTTATGCTGATTTAACCAGTGAGGAGAAACTGAGGATTAGATTTTCAATTTGAGAAGTCAAACGAAGCCTGGGGAATTTAATCGTCCATTTGACATGTGCTTCACTGGTTACCAGCAATCTCTAGATCTGTCTGTTATGTGGAAATATGGAGAGGGAGTGAATCTTGATAATTCCCAATTCACCTAATCTGATTATCATCCTTGTCTGAATGCAAACTGACAGGTGGAAGACAGACCTGTAACTGGAGTGCATTTAGTCAGGGCTCCAAGTCTTTCCACTGGCGTGTTCTCCAAATGGCTCTTTGGATAAGCTGATGAGCACAGAGCTGAAAGGCTGGAGGTCTGCATATGGCAGGGCCTAGCATTGGCTTGGCATGGTTCTGTAGAGGAACCTTGTCAGTGCAATCACCTGTAGCAGAGGCATAGAAATCACCATCTGCCAAAGCCTCACTCAGTTCACTGGGGAAAATTAGAAGATATGACTTCTGGAATCCCAGATGGCTCCTTCAACGCTCAGGTGCAAAGCTGCTTCCAGAGAAACTGCAGGAGACATGGAGCAGATGGGCCCTGGACCTACCATTACAATTCCCTGGCTTAAGCATTCTAATTATTGCCTTGTTCTGCCTTGAGCATAAACCAAGTTAGAATAAACTTTAGCATCAAACAAACCTAAGTTCAAATTTTCTAGTGATGGGAGTTTGGGCAAGTTACTTAATCACTATCAGCTTAATTTCCTCATCTGAAACATGGGGGATTACAGATATGCTCTTATTTGTATTGTTCTGAGGTTTAGGTATGGTAAAGTAGATGCACGTGTCCTTTACTAGGTTGGGCTTAGAATGGCACTCAGAAAATGTTACTTTCTGGAATCATATTACTCATACTCATTAGTACTTGGAGGACAGTAGGCATGACTCACTTTCTCAGCCTGTTCATAACATCCTATAGTCTACAGTAAGACTATGCTAAATATTGAAATATTTTCTACTTTTAAAGAATGTGAAGGCAGTCTTTGTAGGGTTCTGATTCAAACTTCCATCTTCAATCAGTTTCATGAGATGAGACTAAAAGATATCAGAGCCTCTCTCAAACTCAGCTGTGATGCAACATTGACTGACATTTGTAAGATTAGAATCATTTACAAAGTTGATAACATCGGGTTTCCAGTAGTTTGTTGCTTGGGCAACTGATTTCATGTATTCATAGTCCTAAAAATGAGTTGCTGCAGAATACCAGTAGAGAAAAATGGGGCCAGTTCTTTGGGCTGGGCACAGAACACTAGAGGAGTCTACATAAGAGCCATCCCTCCTAGGATAGTCCCGAGTATTATGCTATTTAGTTAAAAAACTCATTATTTGGAATAAAAGTACTCCCTAAAGTGAGTTAAACATGTCAATCATTTTACCTTTTAATCCAATTCTTTTCATTGGGATGATACCTTAAGATCCATTTACTCACAAAATCAGACTATTCCTTTTTTTTTTTTAATTTTGAAGATGGAGTCTTACTTTGTTGCCCAGGCTGGAGTGTGGTGGTACTGTCTCCGCTCACAACAATCCCTGCCTCCTGGGTTCAAATGATTCTCCTGTGTCAGCCTCCTGAGCAGCTGGGATTACAGGCACACACCACCACACCCAGCTAATTTTTGTATTTTCAGTAGAGATGGGGTTTCACCATGTTGGCCAGGCTGGTCTTGACCTCCTGACTTCAGGTGATCCACCCACCTTGGCCTCCTAGAATGCTGGGGTTACAGGTGTGAGCCACCGCTTCCAGCCAAAAGTCAGACTGTTCTTACTCAAACCTCATACCTTTGCTATTTTTACCTGAATTGAGTTAAAATCAGTTACCCTTAACAAATATTTGCTAAGCACACACTGTATTCCAGACAATGTGCTAAGAATGGTAAAATGAAAACTAAGAACTTGGCTTTTTACTCAAGGGAATATCCACTTCATATTTAGTTTGTGACAGATAGAAATAATTAATTGTGATACAATGAAGTAAGTGCCAGAGTAGAAGTATTGTAATAATAATTTATTAGGAATATTTTTAAAATCTGAGATTATTTAATGTTTCTCCATGATAGAGTCAGACAAACTTCTGGAGGGGACATGTTTTCTGTTTTACTTTTTAAAGTAAATAGAAGTTACCTGTAATCCCAGCACTTTGGGAGGCCAAGGTAGGTGGATCACTTAAGGTCAGGCGCTCAAGACCAGTCTGGCCAACATGGGAAAACCCCATCTCTACTAAAAATACAAAAATTAGCTGAGCACAGTGGTGAGAGCCTATAATCCCAGCTACTCAGGAGGCTGAGGCAGGAGAATCACTTGAGCCTGGAAGGCAGAGATTGCAGTGAGCTGAGATTGTGCCACTGTACTCCAGCCTGGGTGACAGAGCGAGATCCTATCTAAAAAAAAAAAAAACAAAAAACCAGTAAATAGAAGTTTTCCATGGGAGTAGAGGATGGTTGTTAGCAGGGGTTTTGTGATTGATAAAATATCGTAGCAAAAGAGAAGAAACAAGCCAAGTTTTTGTGTTTACCTGATTGATGAGGGTACAATAGGGATGAGAGTGATAAAGCTGGGAAATGCAGTAGAAGAAATGGAGAGAGAATTTGGAGCTGCACAGAGCGGGGTGCTAGTTGGGTTGGACATCAGCACAGAGATCAGGGCAAAAGGCAGACAGTTTTGCATGATCTGTAGTGAGGTAATATTTCAAGCCAGGTGTTTTTCTTTGGAGCCAGACAAACCTGAATTTGAGTTTCAAGTCCATTTTATAGAATACCAAGCTGCTTTAAAGCCTCAGGCTAAATGTGAATCACAAAACCGTCCTCATGGTTTTACTATGAGGATGCAATAAGGTAGTTAACATAAACTGTGTTGCACCTTATCTGGCACATAGCAAGAACTTGTTACATCAAAGCCATCCTTCAACATAAGCTGGCAGAGGGAGACGTATTTCAGGAGTTCCCTGGATAGGCTGCAGGGGGATCCATGACATGTAATGTGTATTTGTACTTGTCTGAGGAGATGGAGCACACTTTTTGTTATATTCTCCAAAGTCCGTCACTCAAAGAAAAGGTAAGTACTAATTCCAAAGAATGCAAAGAAAAGACAGCAAAGAACAATGTGGAAGGATCTCAACATTTTAAAAGCAGAAAGAGGAGCAGGAAAGTTATGAGAACACAAAGATAATTCATCAGCATTGTCTGTTCTGCTTTCATGTGATAGATGTGTTCCTACAAATCACTGTATATAATAGGCATAAATCTGGCCCCCATGACCTTCACCCCTGGTATGAATATGTCATGTTACATGGCAAAAAAGACTATGCAGACACAATTAAGGGGGGATTTATCTTGGATTTTGTGGACGGGCTGAAAGTCTTACATAGCTCTTAAAGCAGATTTCTCTTCCAGCTGAGGTCAGAAGAGGAAATCAGGAAGATAAAGCAAGGAGAGAATAGAGAGAATTCAAAGCAAAATAAGAACTTTGCACGTTGTTGCTGGCTTTGAAAATGGAGCTGGCCTATGAGCCAAGACATATGGATGGAGCCACTAAGAAAACAACCAAGGGAATACGGAAGACAGCCTGCAATTATCCCACAACCTGAATGAGCCTGGAAGTGGATTCTCCTGCAATACCCTCTAGATAAGAGCCCTGCTTGACCAACAGCTTGATTTTGGCTTTGTGAGAACTTAAACAGAGAACCCAGTTGAATCCAGTCAAGTCACACTGTGAATGGACACTTGACTCACAGCAAACTGTGAGAGAATATATGTATTTAAAGACAGTATCTCACTCTGTGCCTAGGCTGTAGTGAAGTGGCCCAATCACGGCTCACTGCAAACTTGACCCCCTGAGCTCAAGCAATCCTTCTGTTTCAGCCTCTCGAGCAGCTGGGACTACAGGTGCATGGCACCATGTGAGGCTAATTTATTTATTTTTATTATTTTTCAGAAATGAGGTTTTGCCAGGTTGCCCAAGTTGGTCTAGAACTCCTGGTATCAAGTGGTCCTCTCGCCTTCGCCTCCTAAATTGCTGGGATTACAGGTGTGAGTCACTATACCTAGCCAATTTTTGTTGTTTTAAGCAGCCACTTTTGAGGTTCAGCAGTAACAGAAAACTGATACACTCCAGCATGCAAAATTGTGCAACAAAAGCTTCAGGGACCAAGAGCAAAACACTCAAAAACTTGACACTGACATGAAAGCAAAGAAATCGAAAGAAATCTAATAAAAATGGTAGCACAGTTTTACATATGTGAGATGGTTAAGAAAGACATAAGTACTGCAATAAATATAGCATTTTACCTTGAAAAAGTCCTGAAGTTTGCTCGTGGAAGAAGGTGTCAAAAGGATTCCAGCTCATGAGTTACTGTGAAGTGGTGGAAGGACGATTATCTGACGTCAGGCAACACCAGGTGTGGATGAGTGTGGCTTGCAACATGTGATGAACTGTGGTCACTGGTAGACGTTTAAGGTGTACATGTGTGTGTGACTCAGTACAGTTTTCAGTGTTCACATAGTTTAGATGTGAACAAAATCATGCATAAGTAAATGCAAAATTTGAATTAGGCTCAAATTACTCATTGATATGTCAATTATATTGGAACTAATTCTTATTTTCAAAATAAATGTTATAGCAGAACTGACTCTATATAGGAATAATGGCAACGAAAAACTCTACACAGCTGGGTGGCAGCCCATGCCAAACATATGTCAATCTTTTTGACAACTAGAGTAGCTGGACTGTTGTAGGTATGAGGAGATAACACCACTCTAAGCAAGGCCCTGTGCAGTCACAGGCAACTCGGCAAGTTTATTGTAGCAACAGGCTTCGTGAAAGTCAGCAACAGCAAAATATTTAATCAGCATATCTGAGTTTCTCAAAAGGCAGGCAATATGAAACCAAATCCTTTTGGAGATGTTTACTTCAATACTGTGAGTCAATTTCTCATTTTGCAATGACCTGGCTGGTATAAATCTCTTCGCAAATCTTTTAAACAGGGTCTCACTCTGGTTTGTTTTTAGCCCTCAAATAATTAGTATTTCTCCTTGATTGTTTTTATGCATGATTGCCTTTGCAGAGTCAAAAGGAAGCTTGTATTTGGGGAATACACCAGGTACTGTTCCCTGGCCAGGGGCAATGATAGAAGGAATACAATAACCCAAGAATTTAGGTTAATGAGAAAGATACACACTAGCGTAAAGCATAAATTGCAACACTGAGCTTTATTTTATAATCTCATAACCTTTATCATTTGGAAAATTCCCGTGACTTCAGTCCAAACCATTCATGGAGGCACTTGAAGCCCAGCATGTGGGGTGCTTTGTCCAAGATCTAATGGCAATTTGGTGTTATTCTCTAACATCTTTCAGTGGTAGCTACCATATACAATTTACAAATCTTCTGAAACTCCAAGAACTTTTGCACAAGAGTAGCCTCTTGTTTGTTTCCTCCTTTTCCTACTTCTCCTTTAGAGTGGCCAAAAGAAAGTATGAAGGTCCCACACTGCTTTCATGAGAATGTCTTATGATTCATTAATTCCATCATGTTTTAATCATTCATTATTTTCTTCCCTATTTCTACCTGAAATAAATAAGAAGTCAAATGTACCCTAACTGTGGCTGATACAAAAGAGGCACAGAAAATGAGAAACAAGACAGGGAATGAGGAACAGGACAACCAGACTTTTATCATTTAAATTCTCTTTATTTACAAGGAGAATTTACTATTACCTTTTAATTGGAATCAAGTCATCCCCTCAAGGAAACATGTCCTGAAATACTTTCATTCTACTATTACTTTGTTTCCAAGCACTGAACTCCTGTGTCATAAAGATGGTAGAGTCACTGTTTATTTGAAAGAAAAGTGAGTGTGTGGGTGTTGTAAAAAATAAACGTAAGAGGCTGCCGCATTGTCCTTTGTTTGGAAACTCAATTCTAGGCCCTGTGCTATCTGTGCCATAAAAAGGACCAAGTGTCCTCCCAGTCTCAAGTTCTTCCTAGAAGATGTGCCATCATCTTCCATCATCAAAAACTAAGTGATTTCCATGGCAACCTCCTCCACAAACCCATCAGTTTTTCTGGCAAAGCCATTTCATTTTGTCCCAGGAACCACATTAGAGTTAAAAATAATAATAATACAACTCTCAAAAACTGAAGTTAGGAAAATATCAACAGATGAAAATAAAATGAATGTGAGCCCAACAATACTCTGAGCGTAATAAGACTGAGAGAACAAAACTTTCCCCAGTAGTACTGGGTTCAGGGTGTTAATGAAGATTTGACATAAAGAATCACAGTATAAAAGGGGATAGAAGAATGGAAGCAGGGAAGAGCCAGCTGCAAAGAGTGAAGAGTGCACAAGGGTTTGGGGACAGCCAGCTCCTTCTCCTTGCTTTCCTTTTCGTCTCTGATAAGTGTACGGTCACTGGCATTGAAACAGAATTAAACTAAAGCAACAGATGAGGTTTCCACCAGGAAAAGCTGTCTCTTACAGAGTTCCGAGTGGAGCTGGGAGCAGTGCCAAGGGCTCATGAAGCAATTTTGGAAGGTTCTGCTAGAAAGGCAGGAATCTCTGTCCTTCCATCACTCACAGCCCTTTACAACAACTGGCATATCAGGGTATCAGGATCTTATGGTGCAAATCAGAATTTGAAGTGGCTTGGGCAGTATCCATCTGTCTTATTCCACATGGTTACATCTGTGTTACCATCTTAACTTTAGCCAGTGTTATTTATAATAAAAGCTATTTCTTCTCTCTCTCTCTCTCTTTAATTTTGAGACAGGATCTCATTTTGTAACCCAGGCAGGAGTGCATGGTGCCATCATGGCTCACTGCAGCCTCAACCTCCCCAGGGCTCAAGCGATTCTCCCACCTCAGCCTCCTGAGTATCTGGGACTACAGGCATGTGCCACGCTCAGCTAGTTTTTTTGGTATTTTTTGTAGAGAAGGGGTTTCACCACATTGCCCAGGCTGATCATGAACTCCTGAGCTCAAAATATCTGCCTACCTCAGCCTCCCCAGTTGCTGGGATTGCAGTCATGAGGCATCATACCCAGATGCTTTTCTTCTCTAAAGCCTTGGCTAAGAAAAGATTCATTGCTCATTTTCTGAATCCCAATCCTAATTTAGTCAGTACTTTACCACTTTCCTAATAATGACTTTTTGTTATATTTGTGATTGCCAGTCTTACCATGTTACATAAACTCTTTGGAGGGAGGGAGGGAGGGAGGGAGGAAGAGAGGGAGAGAGGGAGGGAGAGAAGGAAGGAAGGAAGGAAGGAAGGAAGGAAGGAAGGAAGGAAGGAAGGAAGGAAGGAAGGAAGGAAGGAAGGAAGGAGGGAGGGAGGGAAGGAAGGAAGGAAGGAAGGAAGGAAGGAAGGAAGGAAGGAAGGAAGGAAGGAGGGAAGGAAGGAAGGAAGTTGCTCCTCATGTCACCTACAGCATATACCATAACAGATAATTTTGTAGACTCCTAGGGACTGAGTTTGTGTGCTCTGCATACATGGATAGGAATAGGTTCTAGTGTTCAGATACAGTCCCCGCCTGTCTTTAATCAATCCAGCAGTCAGTGGTCATGAAGAGTAGTAGCAAAAAAACATGGACACAGGTGCTTTGATCTCTGCCAGAAACTTGATTCCTTTGCTCTGAACTCAGGAATTATAAAGAAAGAGGATCAGATTTCCGGGGAAGATTTTCTTCCTGTGGCATTGCCAGAAAAGAAAAGTTTTAATATTCAAATGAAGAGCTTCCTTAAATAAATAAACACATTTCTCTCTAAAAGAGAAGTAAAAGAAACAAAGAGCTGTGGGAGAAAGAAATAGAATTTTCAGGGCACAATGGAAAGCATGTGTTGACAATTTTGATAAACTATTCCCAGGTTGGTATCAGTCAGGATAGGTTCGATTCTCCTGTGGTAGCAAACAACTCCAAAATGTTATGGCTTAAAACAACATTTATTTCCTGTCATGCTCCATAACCCAACAGTGTTGACTGGGGGCTCTGCTGAGCATCACCCTAATGCAAGGTCAAGGGTGACAACACAGCCACTCTCTGGAACACTGTGGGTCAGTGGGGCAGAGGGAAAAGAAAGCCCTAGAGCGTTGTACTCTGGCAGAGATGCTCCAGCCCCAAAGGGTCACACTTTCCTTAAGCACACAGCTTATTGGCTAGAACTAATCACATATCCCATATGAATCCATTAACTCCAGTAAGAGCTTTCTTCCCCTGTGCTTGGTAGGTAGAGACCTGGGAATTTTTGGTGAATTACAGTAATTACTATCACAAGGGTAAACCTTCACATTTATAGGGTGTTTTTGGTTGGATTTTTTTCAGAAGCAGCAGCTATAAGAAGAAAAATCCCAGGTAAAAACATAGTTTTTTTTCTACCTTTCTCTGGCCACTTCCCACAACAGTGTTAACTAGTCTATGAGGCACACGAGGGAGCTGGAAGTTTCACCACTCCTTCATTCATTTTTTAACACATGTGGACTGATTTCTGTACTAAACCCTGTGTAAGACATTGATGATAAAATTTTAAAAAGTGTATGAGAAAGTTCACCAATTCATGATCGTTCCTGATCTGTGATTATCCCATCATTATAACCTGCCCTGTATTTCCAAATAAAAGCTATTAGGTATCAATTCTGGCCTATGTTAATAGAATTTGTAACTGTACTGCCTGAGACATCGTTTGTTGAGCTACTCTATCCTGTCTGGAAGGATCCATCATCTTTATTCTGGCTAACTTGTATCAATTTTATGCCTCATTACCAGTACTGCTCTTAGCTTGTTCTTATTTCTTCACTATGGAATATGGCTGACATCTACTTGAGTCAATTTGCACCTGATTCCATTGGATGTTTGATATTACTCTCTGAGATGGTTGACCAGTCAGTCAGAATGGACCATTTTTGCTTCTTTTTTTGAGATGGAGTTTCGCGCTTGTCTCCCAGGCAGGAGTGCAATGGTGCAATCTCAGCTCACTGCAACCTCCACCTCCTGGATTCAAGTGATTCTCCTGCCTCAGCCTCCCAAGTAGCTGGGATTACAGGCATGAGCCACCATGTCCAGCTAATTTTTATTTGTATTATTAGTAGAGGTGGGGTTTCACCATTGATGCTTTTTTTATAATGGTCTATCCCCTGAATTCTTCCCAAATACCTGTGAACATAGTTCCTGAATCCTGATTTATCTGACATCTCAAATAGTCAGAAATCATAATTATGACAATTGTTTCTCTAGCCCTAATATATGCTATGGCTATAAATACAATACTAACAACTCAAATATTTAAATGTTAAACTTCAAATTAAGAGATTAATATTTATTGAAGGAATATTCTCTTTCTTAATCAGAAGTATTCCTGTAGGAAAGGCAGAATGATTTCACTTTCATATGTAAGAAGTGAGTCTTGATAAATTCAAACCACTTTGAAATGCAGATCTAATTCATTCACTAATAGTCTTTAGGGAGTACAATCAAGGCACAGTTTGTTAAGTGCACTTAATAGAGATTCCAAGTCACCTAATGCAAATCTATTTTTTCTGTTCACCTTAAAAACAAGACTCCATATCTGAGGTGGAAGCAATGAACCAAGATGAAAGACCACATTTTCTAACCACTTACAGCAAGGTGCAGCCATATTTTAGCCAAAGCGGTCAGTGCCCCACCTATATTCAATTCAACTCTTCAATGTTCTTCAACAGCCAAAGATCCACACTTCTGTGCTGGCAACAGCTTTTCCCAACACAGGTGAAGGCCACTGCCTGTATGTGACACACTAGAGATTCTAGTTTACACAGAGTTAACCAGAGATCCTAGTTAACACAGAGTTAACTAGAGATCCTAGTTAACACAGTCAAGAGCAACCCTCAATTAACGACTCCCCAGAATTGGTGTACACACACTCAGCTTTCTCACCCTTTGGGTGGGAGAATTTAAAGCTATATATTTTGTTCCACTGCCCAGAATTTATTTGCCAATTATGTTCCAATTGGCCGCTTTGATTGCTGGCAGAATAGTAAAGCATTTTTTTTTTGGCTGCATTCTGTTTATTACACAGTTCCTTATTTCTCCACCCGTATTCCCTATACCTCCCACATAAACTACTTATAAGCATGTAAATCCCTGTCTCAGGGTCTCATTCTGGGATAAACGTGGCTAAGACAGAAGTGTAAGAAGTACATGAAACTTCCAACAATTCTCATTAAAATGAAAGGCTACACCCTTTGTCATCCTTCTCTTCATCCTATTCTCTAGAACATAGATGTAACTTTTGAAACTCTATAAACATCTTGGGCCATCAGGATGAGGGTCACATCTATGTAAGGAAAGAGCTGAGAAGTAGAAGAAGCCCCAAGCTGTGACAACCATGGAGCCTCTTTACTGGGTCTTGACTTCTCACCTCCAGAACCATTCCATGTGAAAGAGAACTAAAAGTCTATCTTATTCAAATCACAATTATTTCATTTCTAAAATTAACCCAAACTCATATATAGAGAAAAGAAACTTACTTCTTTGAATTGTATTTGGGGAGTCTTTTATGAGTTTGAAAATAACCACTAGAGAATGAAAGAATGGTTCATTCAGGGTCAGAAGTCACCTGGCTGTGATCACATAGACAGACTCAGGCTTTATGAACTATAAAAATCTCAAAAGAGCCCAACTCCTGGGACAGAGCTCAGCTCTCCCTGCACACCCAGTCCACCTAGATTAGAATCCTGCCTATCCCAGATACAGCCATTGCTCTTCCAGGTAGAGGGCAATGGTCTAGGTCTGGTCCCCCTATGAAATCCTCCATTCTGGCCCATCGTTAACTCTTCTGTCTTTTCTCTGCTCATGCCTTAGCATAAAAATCAGATAGTATTAGAAAAAATTATGGCACAAACATTTATATTTCTTCTTCATGTATCTTCAGTGTTGTGCCTGTTTCTGCATTGTTAGTTTCTTAGGATCAGCCCTTGGGATAGAGTTTGTGCTTTGCATTTGTACTGAAAACCAGGTGTAGGAGAGCAACTAATGAGAACAATGCTCTGCTGGGACCTGCACTGTCTAGAGTGTGGAAGGAGAATTGTGCATTTGTACATGCATCCTCTGCGTGGGGAGGAAGAATCACTGTCACCTGGGTCTCCCAGCACAAGGCTTACACAGCTCCAAAGGATAATGACCCATGGAAAGCCTATGGACCACTTCCCCATTGGACCGAATGCTCATCAGATTATCTATCCCAGATCTTCACTTCAGGGTCCTGGACACATACACAGAACAAGACATTCATTTACAGGACCTGGGATGGGGAAGGGACGTTGCCTCTGACTCAGCCCCACCAGGGCCTCAGGATAGTTTTTTTTTTTACATTGTAGTTTTCAAGTTCTAGAAACAGGTAACTTCTAATTCCTGAAGGGAACAGAGGTTGTCTCCAGGTCAGAGAAACCTTCTGACCAATTGTAGTTCTGGAACCTTCTGATGCTTATCCTATGGGGAATATAAACTTGTTTTTAAGAACACTCAGGATATTACAAAAGAATGAAAAAAAATAGTGCAGAAACAATTATACCATCCCCAGTATGAATTCAGGGTCCCCAATTTGAAACTGGTGGGTACTAATTCTAATAAGAAGATATGGCACCCAGTGTCTGATACAAGGACCCATGGAACACTTCCTAGTCCATCCTGGGATTGGGCAAATACAACAAGAACTACAAACAGGTAAAACGTACTTGTTCCAACAGCTGATGAGGTTATGGGGAAGAATAAAAAAAAAAAAATGAGTTTTAGATGTTGAGACTTAGCAGAAAATCTAAGCCTTTGAGGAAAATGTCAAGTACTCAATATTAAAAGCCTTACTTGACTTTTAGGTTACAAGGCTGTGGAAACATTTGCTTCAGTATTTTAGCCAGGTTCCTCATCTTGCCAGCCAACTGAATTAACCAACAACTCGCTTAAGCCGTGAGATATACCTGCCCACTCCTGTCCTCTTCTGGCTTCAATGAGACATTGGTTCATTATGTGCTGATTTAGGTTTGTCTTGATTCCTTATCTACCAATGACAAATGTGAGCACAGGACCATTAAAATGTGGCTCTAGACCAGTTATTCTGACAGGCTGAGGTCTAGTATATAGGAAGGCAATAAGCAAACTTGTCCCACGGATGTGAAGATCTTAAGGTCAAGTAACTATAGAGCTACGGTTATAGAAAGCGGACTTAGGGTCAGAAAACCTGGAAGTAACTTCTGATTTTACTATGGGCAGTTCTGTAATCTTTGACAAGTCACATAGATTTTATGATGACCATTTTTTTTAAAGATATAAAAATGAGGATAGAAACATGCCAAATACAATAATTTTTTGTGAATTAGATGAGGTGATGCCTATGGATGAACTTTATAAACTTTGGAGCATGATATAACTATATAGTATTATTTGTAAAATTACTAGGCATGGATGGCTCAGTCAGTGGCAGTCCCAGAAGCCTGCAGCCAGAATCCCTTCCCACGACTCTAGCTGGGGAAGCCAGGGTTCTGGTACTATTAGAGAGTGTTCCAAAGATGAGGTCAGAAGAATATTTCTAAAAGAGGATCATGCAATCAGGGTATAATCTAACACAGGACCTGAATGTGCACCTAAGTCTAGAAGATCCAAGGGCATTGAGAGTCAGAGAAAAGGAATTGCCATGTGATTCTAGGCAGAAAGCTGGTTAGCAGAAGGAAGCAACTGCATTTTTGTGTTTTCAGCAGAGTATCACATGTAAGTGACTGACTCATTTAAAGGGCAAATTGGAGTCTATATGTGGATTATTTCTGTTTTGTAATGGAAAACTAAACCCAAATCAATCTGAAGCCAGAAGGTGTAGGTTAAAGTCCAAAATTATATAAAGATCAGGAAAAAGATACTCAGATAATGGCAACTTTAAGTACCAAACACAGCCCTGAGTGCTGTATGAACAGGATAGTATGACAAAATCGTGCTATTTCTGGAATGTACAATTAGGGGAATATGACAAGTCTACAAATAATCATCACGTGAAACAAAGAACAACTGTCAGAAAAAAAGATGCCAAGTGCTCCAAGGAGTAGGGTGAGAAAGTTACTTTGGTGGTTTGAAGACTGATCAAAAAAGTGTCTATAAAGGAAACCACATTTGAAATGTGTTAGAATCAGACAGGTATAGCTAAAGGCAAAGTGGTGAGCACTCCAGAAAGAATTATCAGGACTAAATATCAAAGCTGGGGGTCTGGAAGGAAGGAGCAGCCTGACTCGTCTGGTTTCTACGGGAGAATTGCAAGACAAGTTATTAAAGCTTACTCAGGATCAGAACTTTAAAGACCAAGTTCTGAACATGGCCTGCGATTTGGCAAATACTTAGTCATTGAATTCTGAAGAGCAGGGACATCTTCAGGTCACTTCTCTCCAAAATTGTGTGACTATTAACATTCTTGGTAATATGACTTCCATTATTTAGATTAATTTTATTGGTCACTGCTGATGGTAGCCATCCTCCAAGATGGTCTTCAGTGATCTCTCACTCCTCGTATTTATGCCCTTGTGTGAACTCTCCCATATTGTATCAGGGTTGGTCTGCATGGCCAGCAGGATATGACAGCAGTGATGGTATGTCATTTCTGAGGCCAGGTTATAAAACACTTTGTATACTTTTGTACACTCGTGTGTGTGTGTGTCCCTGTTCTATTTCTCTGTGTGTGTACATGTGTGTACATGTGTCTTTCTCATCATTTGCTTTAGAAGAAACCCTCTAAAGCCATGTATGAGCTGCCCTGTGGTGGAGCCTCTAGGTCATGAGGAACTGAAGACTCCAGTCAATATCCAGAGAGAAACTCAAGCCTTGTGGCCACAGTCACATGAACGATCTTGGGTCAAGCAAGGTCCTTCAGGGCAGGGCAGTATTCAGATGAGGTGGCTCTGGCCAACTTCTTGACTACTACTTGTGAGAGACCTTGAGCCAGAACCACCTAGTGGAGTGACTGCTGGATTCCTCACCCTCAGAAACTGGGGGAGATAATAAACAACTATTGTTTTTAGCCACTACATTTTAGAATAATTTGTTACACAGCAATAGATAACTAATATACTCCATAGTTCAACAAATATTTACTTATTCAATATCTACCTGTCTCAAGAATTATGTAGTTGAAAAATTATTACAACTCAAGGCTTCTTGTTTTCAGATAGGACCATATTTTTAAACTACTTTTAACTTTTTTTTTTGTCTGTTTGAAGTTTCGCTCTTTCGGCCAGGCTGGAGTCCATTGGTGCCATCTCAGCTCACTGCAACCTCTGCCTCCTGGATTCAAGTGATTCTCCTACCTCAGCCTTCTGAGTAGCTGGGATTACAGGCGCACGCCACCACACCAGGCTATTTTTTGCATTTTTAGTAGACATGGGGTTTCGCCATGCTGGCCAGGCTGGTCTGGAGCTCCTGACCTCAGGTGATCTACACTCCTCAGCCTCCCAAAGTGCAGGGATTACAGGCGTGAGCCACCGCGCCTGGCCACTCCTTTTAATTTTTAAAACAAATTATTTTCCTAGTTTCCAGCCTTCCCATGTTTTCTGCCATATCTCATCTTGGCACATTTCCTTCCTGTATCCTACTCTCTTTCTGCTGGCTAACCCCAAAGTATCCACTGCTCAAATTTAATTTCTTTTTAGATAACTTTCCTGATATCTATGGAGAAGAGGGACTCTCTGGAATGATCCCTTTTAGCACATATTGTATCAAATTCTCTTGCTAATTGTCATCTTCCCTGTTAGTCTATAAGCTCCATGACTGTGGTTGTCCTGTTCACTGATGTATCCCTAGTATCCAGCATGGTGCCTGGCACAAGATATTAATCCTCATACACATTTATGTATACACACACACACACACACACACACACACAGAGGGAGGGAGGGAGGGACAGAGAGAGAGAGAGGAGAGAGGAGAGAAAGGTAAATTCAACAAGTGTAATGGATGGTCACAAATTATCTGGAGTGAGCCTCACTTTGCCCAGTCCTTCCAGCTATGCTTGAGAATAAAAGATATTTCTCATGCAGGTCTCTGGTGCTCTTATCCATAGTAATCCAAAGATGCCTTGGTCCCATAAAGTTCCAGTTTAGTGGCCTCATGGTAATATATACAAAGACATGATCAAGAATAGAATTCTTGGCTAGGAAGCATTGAAAGACAGTTTGGGAGCAAGAGATCCAACCTTAGGAGAAATAGGCAAGCCACTGATTTCACCTGGTTTGCTTTTGTTATTTTAAAGGGCAAGAGTTTTGTAAGAATGGAACTCTAGAGGAAATTTTCATAAACTCTGAGATGGCTTTTGGCACTCAATAGCACTTCATGAGTTTTTTCAGGATTTCAGCACAAAAAGGAGGAGCTTTGCCCAGAGGGTCCCAGTTGCGGGTAGACACATCTTGCCATGACCCTGAGGCTGCACTAGAATTTATATAGCCACACGAAACTGCTCTTAAGGGATTTTCTTCCCCATCTTTTATTCTCCCTTAAGTACCAACATAGGTGTGGTGTTTCAAAGCAGTTTGTCCAGAAAGATAAACTTCTGTCGATGTGCTGAGCAAGTGATATTTGTATGCACGGGGTTGTGTAGTCTGTGGTGGTGGTAAATAAATGCAAGACTCATTTATATCCACTATGGCTTTAACCTGATGCAGGGGCTGAGGTGACCTCTGATTGTACTTCTGTCTTGCTGCTATGAGAGCAGTGGAGGAAAAAGGAAGACAGACGCCATATCTCAAACTTGCACTCAGCCCTGAGTTATGCTAATTACCATCTAGAGTTACTGGTTAAGAAAAACACATATTGTCAAGTTGGGGCTTTGAAAGAGGAAACAATGAATATTTCTTTGGCCCTCTCCTCTTTTTGCCTCAACTAATTGGTTCATTTCTCTAATACAATCACTGGAAAGATAGATTTTTCTCCCCACTTTGTAGAATAAACTGAAATCTATTTTTCTTTGTGTCTAATAGAGCCAGCTATTCTCTAATTGTGCCTATAAATGAGTAGACAGTTAAAACATTATGTTGGGAAAGAAGTTTGTTCTTGTTTCTTTATTATTTTTTTTTTCCTCACAGCATTTTGTGGAAGACTTTTTCTCTCCCCTTTTCTTTTCCTTAGGAAATGAAGCACTATTTAGAACCTTTCACATTTCAAGTAAAAGCTTTCAAAATGAAAGGAAAAAATATTTCAAACCTCAGCATTTACAGTCCATATGGTCTCTATTCATAGTGAACAATTAACGTGTAGCTGGCAACTGTGCTATAGAAACAGACGTGCCCAGCTTCTACAAACGTGGGTGGATGTCTGATGGCAGATCTAACATTTACGGCCTTCAGTGCATCATGGCCAGAAAGGTGACATGAACAAGAGCTGAGTGTTGAAGGTGCTTGGATATTTTCAGCCAATAAAACAGGTGGAGGTGTACAAGAAACACAGAGCTACACGGGTGACATGTAAATTATGAGTATATATTAACGTGCTGACTTAATCCCTATGATCATGTTTTGACTTTTTTTTGAGTAATCATCAATGCAACAAGTTAGGCATTTTATTTTGAATAAAAGTAATGATATTCCAACAGTAACTCTAATTCCAAGTTAACCCATTCACTTTAACACATAAAGTGAGAGTACCAAAAGCCAGCCTAATCTACATAGCCCCTGGAAATTCAACCACATCTAAGCTGGCCTGGAACATTTGTATGCTGGCTCCACCAACAGTCTATTCACATAAGGAAGTGGGCACTCCCATGGTCATCACAACATAAAGGAAGAAAAAGTCCAAGGCACACAATACTTGCTGCAAAATAAATGAGAGTTTACTATGTGCCAGGCATTGCTTGAAGAGCTGAGGATATTGAAATAATGGATTATTCTCCCTGGCCACCCTGAAGTCACTTAGTGTAGAAACACGTAGTTATTCTTCAGTGTGTTAAGGTCTCTGATGCAGAAAAACATGAGGTAGAAGGTGAATCCAATCTCAAGGGGGTTAGGTGGGATTATGCTGGAGGTTTTAAACAGAGCCCTGAATATAAGTGGATGTGGACAAGTAAATAATAGGGAGAAGGTGTCCCTTTAAGGTTTTTCCCTTTTGTCGCCCTAGGTTATCCAGTCATGTCCGTGCCTCATCCTTCATATAACAATGACTGCATCACAGGCATAGACTGAGAGCTCTGTTTTCCGCAGTTATATGGGCTCCTGAGGACTGCTCTTGCAACCTTGAAAGAAAAAATGGGGACTTGGGTATGTTTCTTCTCAGTCCCATGCCATAAGGCAACATGCCAAATTTTGCCCTCTATAGGGTGAAGCGCTGTAAGAAAGGGATCAGCTGACACAGAGACACTCAGAAGAAGCATCTTTGCTCAGTCCACTGGGAACCGTGGTTTGGCTGCAGTGTAGGAGGTAATGTTCATAGCATTGCTCACATGGAAACCAGCCCTGCTTTTTAATAGCTTCCTCTTGGATTTAAATTTGGTCTAGATCTTGTTATCCATTTTCAAGTGTTCACACCTGTTTTTACTCTTAGACAAAGTCTTTATTCCTCCTTTATTCTGTAACCTACAAGTGCAGCCAGACATCCCTACTCTATCACTTGTCCCACCTGGGTCAGTGACATTGGCCATGGCTACCCTAACAAATTACCAAAAACTTAGTGGCTTAAAGCATGACTCATTTATTATCTCACAGTTGTGTATGCTAGAAATCAGAAAGAGGACACACTGGGCTAAAATCAAGGGGTCAGCAGGGCTGTATTCCTTACTAGAGGCTTTGGGAACAAATCCACTTCCTAAATCATTCAAGTTGTTTGCAGAATTTAGTTCCATGTTGCAGAACTAAGGTCACTGTTTCCTTGCTAGCTGTTGGCTCAGGGTCATTCTCAGCTTCTAGAGTCTGCCTAATTCCCTGGATTATGGTCCCATCCCTCTCCTAAACTGGGATTCATTGGCCCAATCATTCTGATGTGTCAGATCTTTCTGATCTTCTTTTCTTTATGCTTTTTCTTTCTGTATCTCTCTGCAGCCAAAGCAGTTTCTATGCTTTCAAGGGTCCATGTGATTAGATTCAATTTACTCATATAATCCAGGATAATCTTCCTATTTTAAGGTCAGTAACCTTGATTTTATCTACAGAGAACTCTTTTACTTTATGAAGTAACCTATTTACAAGATCGAGAGATTAGGATATGGACATCATTGAGAGACATTCTTACTCCTAACACAATCCCCAATTTTGGAAATCAGACAGTTGGAACATCCAAGCTCCTAGGTCCTGCTGGAATTACTAAAAATGTCCTGAACAAAATGTGTATGACTTTTTCTCTGGTAATATTTCAAGTTTGCAACATGCTTTGGCAAACTATTATGAAGATGAGCAAGATATGTTTGAAAAGCCGCTAGCCTAGAGCCTGGCACAAAGTCAGTTCTCAGAATATATTAATTTCCTTTTCCCATTCTTGCACTTGGCATTCCCAGAGAGAGCACCATGGTGTGACTTTGAAGTTATAAAACTGATCCTACAAGCTGCACTCACAAATCAGCCTCAAGATTATTATAGCGTGGAACAGACAGAAGAGTGTAACAAATTCAAGCTGAGCATCAAGATTCTATCAATCCTATTAGTTATTTGGCTGAAAGTAATGTTTTTCTCCTTAAGTTCTGAAAACCCATATATTATCTATCTGTAAGGTTACAGGATGTAAATAGTGACTTGATGGCCTCAGAGAACAAGGATGGCCCAAGTTAATTGGCTTCTTACCAAATAATACCTCCTTGTCCTTAAGTCCCCCAGAAATCAGATTATTGGGGGAAGAAAGAATTTCTTCTTTCCTCATCCCTAATATACACATGTAAGCCTGGAATTCCCCTTTCTTTCTTTTTGACCTCTCTAAGTCTATAGAGAGTCTATTGTAAAGTCTATTGTAAACTCTATACCTACATTTTGGAAAGATAAAACACACACGAACACTCATATACACACAACCCTTTCTCTGATCGATTCTGTAATGAATACTTCTTCTGTAAAACCTCCTTTCCTGTAGATACTACTGTTTATAGTTTATATGTTAATATCAAGTTAGAGGTTCCAGGGTCCACGTTAGAGGTTCCAGACTTCTCTCTTTCATAATCTATCCCTAAACCCAGCACACAATATATGCTCAATGAATTTCAGATGATGGCATGGTTTGTTGCTGAAATTTTATGCATTCATCATTTGAACCTCCTAAATTTAATGTAAAATTATAAATTAATTTTTTCTAATTAATTTATTTCTTAAACAGCTTGGGTAAAATCAAGATAAGGCACTTGTGCTACCATTTTCTCTTTTATTCAAAGGGTGGACATCATTATTGATATACATTCTACATACTACACATATTACACACACACAGAGTCATCTGCAACACAGCCCTCAAAGCAGATCTCCAATCAAACAGAATTGGCAATGCAATAAAACGTATTTGCCAAACCTTACCCAGCATAACACCTAAGACTTTACAAGAATGGTAAATATTTATGAAAATGAATGAGTAAACTGTCAGGGCTAAGAAGAGCTTAAGAAAACATGACTACTAAGTGGAATGTGAGATCCTAGACAGGATTTTGGAAGAGAAACAAGGGCATAGATAACTAAAGAAATCCAAATAAAGTACACTTTAGTAAATAATAATGTATCATTATAATAATAATAAATGTACCATACTACAATGGTAAACATAATATAAGATGTTATTAATAAGAGAAGCTGGGTGTGGATATATGAGGATTGTCTATTGTCTTCACAATAATTCTCTAAGTCTGAGGCTCTTCAAAACTAAAAAGGGAACTTAGAAAATTTAAAAGGAAAGAAAATACATTCTGAAAAAAAAAAGTCAGCATGGGTCTAGAAGCCTTAATCGATATTGTGACTATGAAATGAAAGCAAAACCAAAATTTTTACTAATGGTTTTCATTTTGGTAATTGCCTGTGATTATTTTCTGAACCTTCTTTTTTTCACTTAACAAATAAAGATAAAACAATACAGACATTAAAATGTATTCACTATGAAAAGGGATTTGATTAGGCAGTAGTAGTCTAAAGTTAAAGTTTCATGGTGAAAAATCTATATTCATATAGGTGTTTACATTTCTTTATGCTTTCCTATAAGTTACATTTTTCAGTATGTATGAGCTGATAATAAATGGCTAATACTGCAATGCATAAAGCATGGAGCTGTATCACAGAGATTTTTTACTCTGTTATTCTTCTTCCAGTGTTTCTGGAGCACCCAACATGTGCCTGCCAAATATTCTGGTTGGTGGGAATTCTTGTCCTTTAATTCAAGCACAGCTATTCACTTAGCCAAAGGTAACTGAATTTTAAACATACAGAAAGAAATAAACAAACTGAAACGACTAGGAGACAAAACATTTACATAAACTCTGAACTATTTTTTTTTTAGAAAAACTACAGTTGCAAAATGAAACTTGTTTGATTTTACAACCAAAGTCCAAATTGTGGAATCTGTGTTTATTAAGGACAAAGTAGGAAAGACACAGAAAGAAGACATCACCCCTTTAGTGAACCCCACTACAGATAGTGCTGTCTTTCATTATATGGTTAGCATCTTTGTCTGAAGAGGGAGATTCTAGACACAGCCTCTCAAGAGGTCCCTGAAGATAAATTGCACACAGGCTTGTGGAAGGGATCTTCAAAAGCAGGTGTTAGGAAATTTTGGTGGATAAGAACCAAAACTCTGGGAAAAGGCTGTTCTTGCATTAGTCAGGGACAGTCGGAAATGCCTGAAAGCTCATGAGGAAAGTGATTCTCTTCACTTCCCTACATGCTAGAAGCTTGGATGGTTCACAAAAGATTCTGATAAGCATCCAGTCATCTGGCTTCAGGTCCAAGCCAGACTTTTCTGAAGTTCCTGAGGTACGTTCACTCACGCTTATTATGTTGTAAACAAGAGTGGATGAAAGGCACTTACCAAACTGTTTTAAGAACATATCTTGGTGCTTATGGTTGGTCACTAATAAATAAACCGTGGCGTTCCTTTCTTTGGATAAATGAGGTCTTTGCATCCACTAGCTCAAGCCAGGAATCTAAAGTGATCCTCATTCATTCAATTATAGAAAGAAGGAAATGAGTCAAGAAAATGCAGGGGAGGCACCTATCCTTGAATAGGGGATGTGACCACCAGATTTGAAATTCTCTATCCTTTACAATGCATTTGCAAGACAAACCATGCATGGGATTGAACTTGAGTTTTAACTTGTCTCTCACCTATGGGAGAGTATAGTCTGGCCTCATTCGCACCATTAAATCAGCCACAAATCCTGTCCCCAAAGTCCTAAAATTATCTGTTTACATCCGGGGAGAAAATCACAGTGTTTTGTCAGTAGTCATAACAGAATACTAAGCAGAGATTTGGGGCTCCCCTAGGCAAACAGGACAAGGAGAGAAGTACTGGCCTCTTGCCTACAAACACAAGCATAAATAGCATCACATGGGAGCAGCACCGTCCTCTGGAGCTGATCACTAATTCATCTAAGAGTGGCTGCAATTGTCACTCAGAAAGAAAATGGATTCTTTTTCTTCCCTTTCCTTCAGACATGATCCACATTTGACATCTGTGATCTCCTGTGTTTTAATTTTTATAAGCTGCTTGGCACTAGCAGAAATGTTAATCCTTTAAAAAGAAAACTTCAAGCTTTTTATTTCCAGCAACCCAAGAGAATAGTAATAAAACATCTTCTGAGCACAGACACTCAGCCCCACCACTCCCACCTACCCTTGATTTTGACCTCCAGGGTTCACAATGCCATGCAAGACAGGAGGGAAAAGGGGCTGGGGCAGGGGAATGGCAGAGAGGTTGGGAGATCAATGTTCTATAACCTTCCATTGAGGAAAGAAAAGAGAAAATGATGAGAAAGGAATATTTAAGATAGAATCGCATATATTTATACATCTACGTGAGGCTCTGGAGGTACAAAAATGAATAAAGTATCATCAGTACCATTCAGGAATTCAGTCTAGTGAAAGGAAGAAAAACATGCAAACCAGTGATCTCAACCTGTTTCTCAAAGTGCTATGAGATGCCAGAGACATGGCTTAGCTTTGCCTGAGGATCTCAGGATAGGTTTTCTGGAAGACTGTCAGGTGAAGCAGGAGACAAGGGTCTGAGAAAGGCTATCAAGAACAAAGAAAGGCAAGACAAACACAAATATCACATATTCTCATACGTGAGAGCTAAAAAAAAAAAGTGGAAGTGGAGATAGAGAGTAGAACGGTGATTACCAGAGGTTGGGAAACGAAGCAGGGAGGGGTTGATGGAGAGAAGTTGGTTCATGGATACGAAAGCACAATTAAAGAGAAGGAATAAATTCTAGCATTTGATAGTATGGTAGGAAAATTATAGTTAACCATAATTTATTGTATATTTCAAAATAGCTAGAAAAGTTATAATGTTCCCAATATAAAAGATAAATATTTAAGATGGAGGATATCCCAATTAACCTTAGTTTGACCATTATACATTTTATATGTATATCAAAATATCACATGTACCCCCAAAGTATGGACAACTAAGATAGATCAATAAAATAAGTTTTGTTTTTAAGATAGAGTCTTTCTATGTTGCCTAGGCTGGAGTGCAGTGGCATGATCTCGGCTCACTGCAACCTCCTCCACCTGGGTTCAAGCAATTCTCCTGCCTCAGCCTCCTGAGTAGCTGGCATTATAGGCACCTGCCACCACACCTGCCACCACACCTGGCTAATTTTTGTATTTTTAGTAGGGACGGGGTTTCCTCATGTTGGCCAGGCTGGTCTTGAACTCCTGACCTCAAGTGATCCGACTGCCTCTGCCTCCCAAAGTGCTGAGATTACAGGTGTAAGCCACCACACCCAGCCAAAAATGTTTTTTTAAAAAAAACAAAGAAAGGTGCAATAAACAGCACAGAAGTATTTACGAAGGGATAAAGTATTGGGTGAAGGGGAGATATGTTGCTGAAGTAAACCAACTAATACAGACCCAACTTTTAGGAAGGTCTCACTGAAAATGAGTGCCTCAAAATCTGCTTTATGGCTATGTGGAGAGGAGATTGGAGGGAGATACAACATGACAGGATCAAGTAGAAAGATAAGTAGATTTACCCACTGAGAAATTACGTAGCTTCCCAGCTTTGGATATTAAGGGTGCTCCTCCAGCGGTCCATGCAGACACTGGTCCAGCCTCAACGCTGACATTCCTACTTATAGCGTTCCCCAATAATATCTGGAAACTGTGCTAAAAATGATGATTCCCGGAACCTACTTAATTAGAACAGGGGACCTAGGAATATGTATTTTTTAAAATTCTTCCATGATATTCTCATACCCATAAAATCCCAAGAACCACTTCCCATGATATTATTTAAATCATTGATTGTGGAAATTCACATTTTATTTGGAAGCACTGAATTCATCATTAAGACTTCATCTGGTTAGTGTTACAGGTGGCCAGCAGGCCAATGGAACCTCTTCAACTGTGGTTCAGAACCAAGAGGAGTGAGAGCTCCTGGGTAACTTCAGCTACTCAGTTTTGCAAGGGGAGTCATATGAAAGGGATCCTATTTACAGAGTACCCACAGAGTTCTAAGAAGGAGTAGGACTATAACAAAATCAATGAACGAAAAAGAGGTGTTCAAAGAGGACAATATTCAAAGGCATAATCATGACATTTCATAACATATCAAAATGTTCTCACGCCTCTTATTCCCTTTACAATTCCTACTACCAGTAGCCCAGTGGCATGGCCATTACTATCCCTGGTTTACACCTGATGATAAAATTGGACATTTTAAATGACTTATATATGCCCTGCCCACCCTCCAAAGAAAGTGTGTGCTAGCATGTCAGAATGCAGATGAGAATCTAGACTTTTTTTGTTTTTCTCCAAATCATGTCTATTCTTTGTAATATCAATGGACATGTTTCTTTTTTTATTCATTATTTATAAATGACACAAAATAATTTTATCTCTTTATGAGTACAGTGTGATGTTTCAATGCATACATACATTATATAATGACCAAATCAAGGTTATTGCCATATTAATCACTTTAAACCTTATCTTTTCTTTGTGGTAGTAACATTCAAAATCGTCTCCATCTTGAAATATACACTACATCATTATTTGCTGTAATTACCCTACTGGTAATAGAACACCAGAAGTTATTCTTCCTGTCTAATTGTATCTTCGTACCTGTTGACCAGCCTATTCAGGTCCCCCCTTCTCCCCACCCTCCCTCATCTCTGGTAACCACTATTCCACTCTCTACTTCTAAGAAATCAATGTTTTTAGATTCCATATATGAGTGACATTAACTGGTGTTTGCCTTTCTGTCTGTGCGTGGCTTATTTCATTTAACATAATGTCCATCAGGTGCATCCCTGTTGCCACAAGAGACAGGATTTTATTCTGTTTTATGGCTGAATAGTATTCCCAGGTACATATATGTACATATATATATATGAACACATACATATATGTGTGTATATATATGAACACACATATATATGTATATATGTGTGTATATGTGTGTATATATGTATATATGTATGTATATATATGTGTATATATACACGCCACATTTTCTTTCTCCATTCATCTGTAGATGAGTATTTAGGTTGAATCCATATCTTGGCAATTGTGAATAATGTTCCAGTAAACATGGGAGTGTAGATATCTTTTTGATATACTAATTTATTTTTCTTTACCTATATACCTAGTGATGGGATTTCTAGATCTCCATTTTGCAAATGGAGATTTGTTCCTACCAATGCATGAATTTTATGAAGCCTAGGAACATAGGATTTCTCGATCATATGGTAGTTCTATTTTTAATTTTTTGAGGAACTTTCATACTGTTTTCCATAATGGCTCTAGTAATTTACATCCCCACAAATAGTGCATAAGAGTTCCCCTTTCTCCACATCCTCGCCAGTATTTATGAAATTTTTTGTCTTTTTTTAAAGTCATTCTAACTAGGGTAAGGTGATATCTCATGGTGGTTTTAATCTGCACTTCACTGATGATTAGTGATGCTGAGAATTTTTATATATATTTGTTATATCAATGGCACATTTTCAATGGGCACTTTTTACTGCTATCATTTTCTTTATTCTAGAAATAGCTCTAACCATCTCAATTTGAAGATATTTGCTCTTTGCATATTTCCATAATAATAATGATGATAATCATTGTAATAACTACCACATATTGAGTGATTGAAATTATTCTACCCATTTACAAAATGTTTTAAAATGCCCTATCTAATTTAATTCTCATAACAACCTTGTGTAGTAGGTTCCATATTTTGAAGACAAAAAAACAGAAGCTCAGAGAGAACAAGTAACTTGTCCTGGGTTCACAGTTCTTTAAAGAGGCAGCTGCCACTGGGGGGATAGATGTGCTGACCCCAAGGCCTATGCCCATGGCCACAGTGATATTTTCCCTTCTCTTATGTTAGTCTCCCTTCTGGGAAATCATGTCAATAACCAGGTTGCATTCAGTGAAACAGATTTTTTTTTTTCCAGTTTAGGCTGTAATATATGAAATACGTTGTTAATGAGAACGGAATAGTGTAATATATAAATCATGAATAAATTACAAGCTAGTAGCTGCCTGTAACAGTGTTGCAAATGGAGATTTGTTCCTACCAATGCATGAATTTTATGAAGCCTAGGAACGAAAAGTGGAGACAACCTTGTCGTGGAGACAACCTTGTCGTTGGACTAGGGGCTGATCTATGGAGAGAACCAGGTAGTAAACCTCTTCCTGGGTACTGGTGCATAGGCCTAGAGTAAAATGCCTCCACCAGCACTCACGTCCCTGTTCACACACCATAAACAAGGTCCTTCTTTGTAAATCGATTGCCTGATAAGCTGGTACAGAGAATAGGCAGGAGGGAGAGTGCAGCGATGCCAACTGGCTGGGGAGTAGCTCATCTCTCTGATTTGCTGTGCTGGGTAGACTGGATGAGAAGATTAATGCTGGTGAGGATATAATTCTTACTCCATATCACTTGTTCATTCTGATTCCATCAGGAGAGAGTTGGGTGCAGCTGCGACTGGGGGCATAGCATGAGGAGGGGAGAAGCGGACTTTGGGCTAGGCCAGGGCTGAAGTTAATTAGACAATCAGTGTAATAAGAGACCACTAGTCGCTTTCTCTGAAGCTGCACTTGTGATTTATTGAATCTTGGCTTTGAACCCCAAACATATCTTTCCAGTATGTTGGCTCATTTCTGAGTTTTCTCTACTAGCACCTCCATTTAACATTTGAGTAGTATTTGTCATCATTTTCCATTATGCCTAATAGGAAACATCACAGTCAGAGCTTGAAATGTGACTGTAGTTCCGCTGAACCAATGCCTTTCCCCTCCCTCCCTCCCTCCCTTCCTTCCTTCCTTTTCTTCCTATTTTCCTTTTCATTCTTTTCCCTTTTTGTCTTAAAAAAATTTTGGTGGATACATGAGGAAACAGAAGTTCATAGACATCAATCCGTTAGCAGAAGAATGAGGATTACAATGCAGATCTCTGGCTTTGTGTTCCTTAACACTGTGTGGACAGTTGCTTTGTTCACTATTCTTCTTACTGGTGCTAAATCTATTTTTAACTAGATCCCCATTGCATTTTGAGTGTGCAGCTCATGTTAGTGACAAAAATGATGGAGACAATGAGAGCAGTTCTCCTTGAGGCAAGCATTGCAATTCACAATTCAGGAAGACTAGGAATGTGGCCTGGAGGATCAAGTCTTAATTCCACAGTCACAAGCACTCCTGCCTGAACATTGTTATTTTACAACCAACATTAATACTCTTGGGGAATATTCGGTTGCCTGGAAACAGAAGCCCATTATTGAATTCATTAATATTCAGCCAGTATGCTTTTATGAGCCATATTATATGAATTTCCTCCTTTGATCCTAATTAACAGGTAAATATCATCAAATGAAACATTTGCAAGAATTTATGGATCTGAGTTTGGATTTTCAATTTTCTCTTTCTATTCCCAACTTCCCTGTGATTAGGTTACTTTCCCTGAATTCTTATGCTGATTAAGAAAGCAAATGACATAGAATATGTTCCTTGAGAAGGAAAAGAAGTTCAGGCAATGTTCCTTAATTTAGGGTAGGTGTGGGTGTAAAATCTACCAATTTAAGGAAGAATTGTTAACACTTATTTCAACTCTATAGAAGCAGACCAACATTCTGGCCAGAATTGAAGCTGTATCTTGTGACTCTGAATTAAATTTATGGATGTCACCAGTTTTTTCCTACATGAATGGTTAAGGTAAGAAAATGCATCAGGTAACAGCATATAGGTAGAGAAGGTGCTAGCAATTCTTAGACAACTGCTTGCAAGGTTTACCATTGCAGCTCTTTGTTTATCTTAGCCAAAAGACATTCTTCAGATGGTGCTATTGTTAGAACTGTATCCCCAAAATAGTTATGCTGAAATCCTCACCCCCAGTACCTGTGAATGAGATATTATTTAGAAAGAGTCTTTGCAGAGGTAATCAACTTGGGATGAGGTCATTAGAGTGGGTCCTAATCCAATATGACTGGTGTCCGTATAAGAAAGGGAGAAGCGACATGGAGATAGAGACATGGGGGAGAACACCATGTGATGAGGAGGCAAAGATACAGAAATACATCTAGATGCATATATATCTAGATATGTACCTACAAGACAAAGAATGTCAAGGATTGCCACCAACACAAGAAACTGAGAATGGCTCGAAACAGATTCTCCCCTGGAGCCTTCACAGAGAGGATGGCCCTGCCAACACCTTACTTGCAGACATTTAACCTCCAGAACTAAGACGGAATACATTTCTGCTTTTTCAATAAATGTACCCAGTTTGTGAGAATTTGTTATGATCACCCTGTGAAACCAATACAGTTGGAAAATCACGTTTTAAATGGTTTCAATATTGACTTTATCCATAAATACTGAAATTATCAAATTTCATAGAAGAGTTCTAATAACAGAATTGATGACTAAACTTTCTGGTCCAACACAGAAAATAGAAGTACTGTCAAATCTTCACAGAGACTCTTTCTGATAAATTTGATAATTAACAGAAGCTACACAGAATCTATGTCCTAAAAGGCATATTCAGGAGGATTTGGTTTTTGTAAATACAATCCTTAGGAAATAAAGCAATTAGAAAGCTGGAAACAAACAACCAAAAACAAGTACCTGGTTAAGATATATACTTCATTTTATTTTACATTGTTTTATCTTAAAGATTTTGGTTACAGACATCATTAATTCACTCATTTATTTAGTAATCCATTCATAAACCATTTCATAAGAATGCATATGTGATGCTTTCAGATACTTTGTTTGTTCTTATCTGTTGCCTTAACCTGTGCTTTCACAAGTCAGAATTATCAACATTTGGCAGATATATGAGAGGCTCTAAAGGGACCATGGAAGTTGCCAGAAAATTTTCTTTAGTTTTAAAACAAAATAGCTCACTCATGTAGCTAGTGTATTTCTGTTATTGTCACACTACATTGGATATACTAGTATGCTGGTAAAAAACTCTTTTGATGAAATTAGAAAGGCCTCACAACTTATAGCTAGTCCTGCTGACTGACCTTGAAATTTGGAGCTTCCAGATTCCTTCATCAACTTTCCTGGAACACCTCCGTTTACTCTCAGTGGCTTTGGGGACATGACATTGCATGAATTATGTTAGAGGCTTAAATTTTTGATTTTCCCTAAGCAGAAATCTATAATGGGTCCCACAAAGTATTAGGCCAAATTTTTAATATTAGAGAATTGCAGAAACTTTAAAAAGATCCCCTAACTTAAAAAAAAAGTAGAGAAAAGTCGTATATCAGATGGTTAAATAAAAGATGTTGTCACAATATAGGGCAATAATAGAAATGCAAGTAGGAAATTATGTCATTGATAAAATTGTTACCTTTATCAGGAAGAGATAAGCATATATATTCAGTGCTTCTCAAATAATTTTCAACAAAGATCCACAAATTCAATAATTAATTTTGTCAGGTTGAGGACATAGTCTAAAGCAATGACCATGAGTGCAGAATTTCTTTCAACTCTTATTAATTTCAATAGTAATGAAAACACGTTCTATTGTATATGTTTTATTATAAAAATAATTGTAATTATTGTATAATGGAGCAGCAGAATTAATTATTGAGCAAGAAGGGTGAACTGGATATTACCAGCGAGATCCATATCTGGGTCTCCTCCCTTCTGTGGGCAGTGAGAAAGTTATATTCCAATTTCTCGTTATTTGAAGTAGTGAGGGCCATGTGACTATTGTCTTAGTAGATTATAAGCAGAAGTGATGAGTATTACTCGTGTGTCATGTAATAAAAATACTCCTCATAATCTTCCACCCATTTCTTCCCCTTTGGTGGGTGAGTGTGGACGCCACTTATTTGGAAGATGAAGCCAGAAAACAAAAACAGATTGGACCACTACATCACTGAGCAGAAGTCAAGTGGATAAGTCTGGAGAGTACTCAACATAGAGCAGAGTCTGGGGGCATTTAGGGAAGAAACTCTATCATAAGCCACGGACACCTTGGGTTTACTTGTTATCAGAGGATAGGCCCAGCCATGCCTGACCAATAAAATAGTCCATATCTATTGTTCGGTTGCATGAGTGTCTTGGCCCACAGCAGCATGTATGGCTAGAAATTGAAATAAAAATAATTCATTTGATCTTCCCCAATGCATTCCCAATAAGATAAACATAGGGTTTGAGAAGGAATTATTGTGTTGGCCAGAACATAGAAAGTCAAAAATTCCAGGTTAAAAAAAATTATTCTTAATCGTTTAGGCACTGGGTAGCAATCAGAAGTTGCATTATAAGAGATAGGACCGACCAAAGCTTCACACAGCCTTGGAAGATTAACACGGTGTTTGGGTATCCAAGTTAAAGACTTGAAACAGGCAAAGTCCAAGTCAAGGAGACCATTTGGAAGGCTACTGAAATAGTCCAAGTTGACAAGCTCATGGACCAAAGCAGTAGGTACAGCAGCAAATAATAAAGCTATTTTTGAGAGACATTGTAGAAATAGAATTGACAGTACATGATAACTGGGGTAAAGAAGGGGGAAACTGACTACAAAGTTTCAAGTGGAAGAAAGTTTCAGTGGAAGAGTAATAAGTAATGTTGGTCCCATAAGCAGAAATAAAGAGACCCAGTGGAGGTGAGAGCTTTCACAGAGGTGTTAGACTGAACACAAATCTTCACTAAGCTGAAGCCTATTCTGCCCTTATCCATGTGAAGACTCAGGCTTTTTCCATCTGTGTCATCACCATCTTAGTGGGCAGTCTCCACTTTACCTAAAGGAGAAGAGAGGGTTAGAGTTGTGCAAGTGTTTTTCACAGCCTGTGATGTCCTTCTGCTCACAGACCACTTGGCCGGATTAAATGCATGACTCTGACTAATTACATAGGGAGGGAGAGTAAAATGTACCTCATCATCAGTCAGCTAAGCTAAGCTAAGGATTAGCCAGTATCTACTTCTATTGCTCCGGGCTCACTCAGACAGAAATAGATCATTGATTCATGTGTTTTAGAGAGGACCATTCTTCATGTCACAACGGTACATTAAAAGTGATAGGGGTCATCTAGCAATGTCCAGGGTTGTATATCAAATCTAGAAAATCTAAAACAAACTGAAATTTCTAAGGAAAATAATGATTTAAAAAATTGGTGGGTAGATGTTTTATAATTATGTAGAGTTGGTTGCCTGAACGTCCAAATTCACTAGAAGGCTGTCAACATTCCATCTCACTTAGTTCTGGGTAAATTTCAGAAAGTCACTTCACATGTCTGTGCATTTCACTCTGATGAGAGAATCCCTTGCCCTTGTAAGCCATTGGTATTCTTTGTTACTACAATGCAAATCTAGTGACTGCTTGGCATAGGCAAAACCATGACCTTATGCACTGGGTATAGAGATTCAACTAAAAGGTTAAGGTTAGGTTAGATTATCATTTACCGTGCTGAGTTTTTGCCTGCTGTCTCTCAGCTACACACCACCTGTTTTCACATTCTGCATTGTACTGCTGGGGCTGGGAGTTGGCAAACAAAACTTTTCAGGCTCCTGGCTTATCTGGGTTTCTACTGGGAAATTAGAAGGCAGGAGGAAAGGAGACTTTTCCTGCTTCTGGATCTTGCAACGTGGTGGCTGATGTAGAGTAACAGAGATAGAGTGATTTCAGAATCCAGCAGCCCAGGCAGGGAATTCATATTTTCTCCAATTATTGCCTTTGTCAAGGCAGCACTCCTTCAGTGGAAGTGGCTACAATTACACAGCTAACTGCACCAACAGGTACAGGCTGTCACCTTCTCACAGGTGGACTCAGAATTAGCAGCTTCTTGCCTCTGAGAGTATTATTTATTTGCTGTTTTGCTCCTCCAGACATGTTCCCATCCCCTTTTCACTCCTGTAGTCCTTTCTGCTCCATTGTAACCAGTTTCCTGAATTCAATTCCATCTGCTTGAAATATCTAGAATAGTGGATAGGCCTGTGACTGATAGGAGAGGAACAGGTCTAGCTCTTAGTCTACAAACAGCAACTTTGTGGGGGCTTAGGGACTCCTCACACTGGGCCACCATATGACAAGAGGACTACCATATGACAAGGGGCCCGAATGCAAACGGAAGCCAAAGAACCAACAGGTTTCATCATTATAAGGACTTTACAGATGCAGAATCTGAGGCTTGGAGGGGCTAAAATGACTTGCTCAAATCAGAAAACTAGTAAGTTTGAAGCCAGTACCCCAACTTCTGCAATCTGGCTCCCAAGCCAGCAACTTAAGCAGCATAAGACAATACCACCCTCATTGTATCAAAACTGCCTGAGAGAGTGCATGGCACATGTTAGGTACCTAATCAATGGCAGATATGATTACTTTGTTATTACTAACTGTAAGAATCACTTGGGTTCAGGGCAGCTCACCATACTCAACCAAGAACATCACAGATTAGATGAGGATACCAGTTTTGACTTGGCTTCCCCTATTTCATCGCACACTAGACCAGCATGGCAAGTGTAGCATAGCATGGCAATGCTCTTGACCTGTAATGCCCTTACCCTAGGGGGAGTTGGAGGGGTTTCACATTTTTCTTCTCTGCATGCATGCAACACACAGAGGGATGCAGAAGACAGGCTTCTTGCAAAGGTCAGAAAATATACCCTCCCCTTTTCCTTACTGTAAGTCAAGTTCATCAGTTGGCATCATGATTAAAATAACTAAATGCCAGAGCTGAATTCGAGAAATGATATGATCTGGAAAGAAAACTGGAACCCTAAGAAGCAAAGGATCACTTTTGAATGCTTATCTTCAGATTATTTTAAATGACCTCCTCTTTGAGTCTTGCTTGAAAAACCTGCTCCCTTTGCATTTCGCCTTGAAGTATTTTGCCATATGTTGGATGGAGTATGCCATATAAAAATAAATTAGATGGTATTTCCTCCTATTAACTATGATTCCTTGATCTTCCAACAGAGTTTTTAATAAACATTTGAATTATTTACAATAATCTTCAAAGGCATTTTAATAGTGCATACGGTAGAGGGAAGAGAGTGAAAAATGTCTTTGTTTCACTCTGACGGGTCCGATGAACCATGACGCAAATGATTGCTTGCCTCGTTTGTAATTATTCATGGTAAAGATCGTCATTCAGTGGCAGAAATGTTCTGGCTCTGGGTGTTAGCAATCATGAGAGCATAAGCGTTATTTGCCACAATCTCATCAGAGGACAAACTGTACTGTACACAGGGGAAAGGACTTTGGAGAAACAAATGCAGATGCCACCAACAGTTACTGCCTGTTAAGTTACTTTTAGCCAGTCTCAGAGAGAGATAAGCATTTCGATTTTGCTTTTTCGAGCCCATAGAGAGACCATGGTGTGGCCACTCTGATAGCATTGTTTATATTTATCTTTGATTATATTGAAACAAATTCATCCAGCTGCTCTTATCCATATTACATACTTTGTGTGTGCAAATTCAAGTGTAGTTTAAGTCAATGCAGACTGATCAAACCAGGTGCTTTTATGCAAACTCAGACTAGACAGTGACATGTCAATATATTTCAGTCTTGGCTAATATCTATGGTCCTATTTACTTTGTTCTCAAACTAGCTTCCATTCTGCTCCATCTGCTTTCTGTTTTATTTGTTTTGTTTTTTGTCTTCTGTTCTCAGCTCTGTGTCTTTACTCTGGATATTTCTTTTTAATGGATCAGTTTCCTTTTTATAACTAGATTTTCTGTTTTCTAAGAATTTGGAGAATCTCCCTTCTAGATTCTTCTTCTAAGGACCCTAGCTTCAGCCTCTTAGGAGCAAATGGCCAGCAGCAGCCCTAGGAGAGGCAATTCAAGAAGACAAATCATCAACCTAGGTGCCCATAAAGAGTGAACTGGATAAGGAAAATATGGTACATATACACCATGGAATTCTACAAAGCCATAAAAAACAAAATAATTTCCTTTACAGTAACATCGATACAGCTAGAGACTATTAACCTAAGGAAATTAATGCAATAACAGAAAATCAAATACTACATCTTCTTACTTATAAGTGAGAGCTAAACAATGAACACACATAGACACAAAGACAGGAAGAAGACACTGGGGACTACTAGATGCAGGAGGGAGAGAGGAGGCATTCGCTGAAAAACTGTCTACTGGGTACCATGCTCACCACCTGGGTGACGCGACCATCCATTTCCCAGTCCCCAGTGTCAGGCAGGGTACCCATGGAACAACCCTACACATGTACCCCCTGAATCCAAAATTGAAAAAAAAAAAAGAAAGAAAGAAATAAGCCACCAAGAGTGTAGCGGGGGATAAATCAATGGATCTCTACTGTGAAGTACTTTAGAACACTTGAGATTTTTAAGCAAATCAGGGACAAGGTTCCCATCCAAACTAACAGAATTAGAATTTCTAGGGCTGAAGTCCAGGCATTGGTATTTCTTCAAGTTTCAGGAAGATTTTAATATTCTACTGGGGCCGAAAACCACAGATCTAGACAATCTCTAGACAATCACCTCTGATTAGCAAAGAAGATATTAGCCAGCTGCAGTTGATCCATGTCTAACCAGACTGAATGACTTGAGAATCGACATTCAGTCAAAAATTATCGATCAAGCACTGCCCATGCATCAAGTCTTCCCAGAAGCCAGTACTGACCCTGGTACAGTTAAATTATGTGGGCCAATAGGTCTCCTTTTGCTTAAGCCAGCTTGGTTGGGAGTTCTGCCACCTAGGAGATCTCCTTGATGTTAAGGGCAATAAGGGAATGTGTGGATGTGAGATGTGTGTGTGAGAGTGAGTGAGTGTATGTGTGACAGTGAATATGGATGTGGGGTCATATGTGTACCAGAAAGGTCATCTAAATAAAGAAAACACTATGACACCATCCAGATAAAATGCATTGAAACTATTGTCTACTTAAGGTGTTTTAATATATGATAATGAAGTCTTCCATCAATTGCCATAATTTTGTGACCAAGTTAATAAAATTTCTGTGTTATCATTATGTAGATAATATGTATGTATGATGCAGACTGGGGATGAAAGGAGAGAGAAAAGGAGAGAGAAAGATTGGGGTGTAGGTGGGGAGGATATACAATGAAGCTTTTTTTGTCACAAATTCTTTTCTCTCAGAAGACTTTTTATTTCAAACAGATATTATAGTATAAAAGCCTGTTGTGATGGGCTAAAGCATTTGAAATAAACTTTGCACAACATTCAAATGTGCTGTTAGAGGTTTCCACTAGAGAGGAACAAAGGAGGTGTAGAAAACACCTTACTTGAGGAATTGCAGCCCTGGGCATGGGCATACAAAATGAAGATGTATGTTTAAGTGGTGCTGAAAAGCCAAATGTACAGGAACAGATTAGTAATTTATCAGTTGCAAAGTTAGACGCAAACACACAGTGAAAGGACTACATTAAAACCAGAATAAGAATTCAGAGGACTTGGGTTGCCATTCAACTTGGGTTTTGGATGCCTTTAGCTTAAATTGAGGATGTTACAATTACAGAAAACGGAATTAGAAAAGAATCACGGGATTTTTATTAATACATTTAGGCTGCTTTATGATTTCATCAGTGTTTTAAATTTTCCTTTATAATTAATGTATGTTTTCATATGAGGAAAAGTATTTATTTATTTTACTAATCTACCTCCCACTACACATAGTACCCCATGTACTTTCTATATATTTTCAAGTAAAATAGCATGCCATGTCTTACGGGAACAGCATGAGTAAAAGCCCATGAATATAAAGAAATAAGATTCATTTTAATGGGTAAAAAAAAAAATCATTCAGAACCTTACTATATGCAAAGCACTGGACTAGGAATAAAACATGAGACATGGAGTATAACCATTCCATCAAAAAGACTTACAGGACACCTATTACATCCTAGCATTTCCATTGCATGCTATATACATGATTTAATTTCTTTATAATAAACCAATGAAGATGGTACATTACTCATTACAGACAGATAAGAAAAATTGAAGCATTATTTTTCAGACTATAAAACCCATGTGTTTTCAATTATGTTAAATTTTGATGAGCACCTAAGATGTGCTAAGTACATTATGCATTATACATGCTTTCTCAATTAATTATGTAAAATTCACTGAGGATTACAATTTTACTGATGAAGGAAATGAGACTCAAATAGAATAAATAACTTTGCAGTCACAGAACAGCAATTTATTTACTTATTTACTTTTTACATATGATTATTTATTTATCCCTTTATTATGAATCTTTACTTTGCTTTTAATGCTGAAAACTAAGTTCATCTGTTGGTATTCCTTTTTAAGGTATTTGACAAATTTTGGAAGTGTTTTGACACCTCCAAAGAGCAATGGACTATATCATGTAGCTTGGGTAATTGAAGATAATAGTAATAGAGAAGCATATGCTATCTAAAAACATATCTAATATGAAATAAAACAAATTTCTGACTTTTGAAGTTTTCTAAGTATAATTATTACAAATAACTATGATAGAAAGTTAGCAATATTAATTAATATCATCAATTTGATCTTAAATGCCTTTTAAAAAATAAATTCAACTTTTATTTTAGATTCAGGGGATACATGTGCATGTTTGTTACCTGGGTATACTGTGTGATGCTGAGGGTTGAGGTATTACTGGTCCCATTACCCAGGTACTGAGCATCATACACAATAGCTTTTCAACCCTCTAGTAGTCCCCAGCATCTACTGTTGCAACTTGATGTCCTTGAGTAACCATTTTTAGCTCCCACTTATAAGTGAGAAAAATGTGGTATCTGACTTTCTGTTCCTGCCTTAATTTGTTTAGAATAATAGCCCCAAGCTGCATCCCCATTGCTGCCAAAGGCATCATTTTTTTTCTTTTTATGGCTGCATAGTATTCCATGGTGTATATGTATACAACATTTTCTTTATTCAATCCATTGTTGATGGGCATGTAGGTCGGTTCTTTCTACTGTGAAGAATGCAGAACAGCAATTTAAATCCAAGTCTGTCTGACTTCAAATTGTGTGCTTTTTAAAAATCACTGATTGATCATTTCGAATTTGGAAGAGGGAATCAGGGTAGAAAGAGGGGAAAAGGAAGAAAAAGGAGATAGGACATCTATTAAAAATGAGAAGTTATATATTTACATTTATGTTGTACACTTCCAAGTAGCATCCCTGGGCATCTTTCTGAAATTACCTGTGGCTCTTATTTTAAGAAGCAACTTAAAGACCATTCCAGGCGGTACATAAAAGCACATGTCCCCAATCAATGAAATTAAAAGCAAGCAGAAAATGAGAAAATAATGCAAAACATTTGCAAACAATAAAGGTAAGATTATGGGTGTTCTTCCTTCTTTCTTTATCAGTGTATTTTCTAATTATTAACTTGAAATTAGTGAGCATGTATGGATTTTAAAATAAAAAGAAAAATGTTACTTGAAATAATGGTGGCCGTAGATGCAAATCAATCTTATTTCTTTACATTCATATTTTGAAGTTGACCAAGTACAGCAGTGTCTGGGTTGACAACCCTTATTCACTAGACTTGTATTTGGGTGAGAAAAAAATATAAATAACCCTAATCTTCAATAAAATCAGAGAGTAATTATTGCCACCAGTGTATAGCCTAGGGAATATGATGGTAAGCCCCCAAAATAGAGTTCTTCAGGTGACTTGAGCAACAACAGCATCATTTTTAGAAGTGCATGCTTTCCCAAGGGGGTTATGTTGAAGGATCTAAGATTATCTTGGAGCTCTCAAGTTTGTTAAACATCTGTCACAATACATTACAGCCTCACCCAGTTGTCTACAGAACCAAAAAGAAGAAAGTTTAAAAGCAAGTGGAAAACACTGACAGATTTGAACTTTGAAATACCTTCTCCTATTGGTTGCAAAAGCACTATACTCACCCAATTTCTTATTACAAGTATTACTATTATTATACTTTAAGTTCTAGGGTACATGTGCACAACGTGCCAGATTGATACATAGGTATACATGTGCCATGTTGGTTTGCCACACCCATCAACTCATCATTTACATTAGGTTTTTCTCCTACTGCTATCCCTCCCCCAAGCCCTCACCCATGACAGGCCCAGGTGTGTGATGTTCCCCACCCTGTGTCAAAGTGATCTCACTGTTCAATTCCCACCTATGAATGAGAACATGCAGTGTTTGGTTTTCTGTCCTTGTGATAGTTTGCTGAGAATGATAGTTTCCAGATTCATACATGTCCCTGCAAAGGACATGAACCCATCCTTTTTTATGGCTGCATAGTATTCCACGGTGTATATGTGCCACATTTTCTTAATCCAGTCTGTCACTGATGGACATTTGGGTTGATTCCAA
>NW_012116021.1:3419800-3420684 GCF_000951035.1 Colobus angolensis palliatus | reverse complement strand
TCAGGTTTGTCAAAGATCAGATGGTTGTAGATGTGTAGTGTTATTTTTGAGGCCTTTGTTCTGTTCCATTGGTCTATATATCTGTTTTGGTACCAGTATCATGCTGTTTTGTTTACTGTAGCCTCGTAGTATAGTTGGAAAAGTCAGGTAGCATGATGCATACAGTTTTGTCCTTTTGGCTTAGGATTGTCTTGACAACGTGGGCTCTTTTTTAGTTCCATCTGAACTTTAAAGTAGATTTTTCCAATTCTGTGAAGAAAGTCATTGGTAGCTTGATGGGGATGGCATTGAATCTATAAATTACCCTGGGCAGTGTGGCCATTTTCATGATATTGATTCTTCCTATCCATGAGCATGGAATGGTCTTTCATTTGTTTGTGTCCTCTTTTATTTCATTGAGCAGTGGTTTGTAGTTCTCCCTGAAAAGGTCCTTCACATCCCTTGTAAGTTGGATTCCTAGGTATTTTATTCTCTTTGAAGCAATTATAAATGGGAGTTCACTCATGAATTAGCTCTCTGTCTGTTATTGGTATATAAGAATGCTTGTGAATTTTGCACATTGATTTGTATCCTGAGACTTTGCTGAAGTTTCTTATCAGCTTAAGGAAATTTTGGGCTGAGATGATCGGGCTTTCTAAATATACAATCATGTCATCTGCAAACAGGGACAATTTGACTTCCTCATTCCCTAATTGAATATCCTTTATTTCTTTCTCTTGCCTGATTGCCCTGGCCAGAACTTCCAACACTATGTTCAATAGGAGTAACGAAAGTTGGCATCCTTGTCTTGTGCCTGTTTTCAAAGGGAATGCTTGCAGTTTTTGCCCATTCAGTATGATATTGGCTGTGGGTTTGTCATAAATAGCTCTTATTATTTTGAGATA
>NW_012116021.1:3399978-3418979 GCF_000951035.1 Colobus angolensis palliatus | reverse complement strand
GTGTTAGCCAGTATGACCTCGATCTCCTGACCTTGTGATCCACCCGCCTCGGCCTCCCAAAGTGCTGGGATACAGGCAATTTTAATTGTGAGGTTAGGGTGTCGATTGTATATCTTTCCTGCTTTCTCTTGTGGACATTTAGTAGTATAAATTTCCCTCTACACACTGCTTTAAATGTGTCCCAGAGATTCTGGTATGTTGTGGTATGTCTGGTATGTTGGTATGTTGTGTCTTTGTTCTCATTGTTTTCAAAGAACATCTTTATTTCGGCATTCATTTCATTATTTACCCAGTAGTCATTCAGGAGCAGTTTATTCAGTTTCCATGAGTTGTGCGGTTTTGATTGAGTTTTGTAATCCTGAGTTCTAATTTGAGTGCACTGTGGTCTGAAAGACAGTTTGTTGTGATTTCTGTTCTTTTACGTTTGCTGAGGAGTGCTTTACTTCCAATTATGTGGTCAATTTTAGAATAAGTGTGATGTGGTGCTGAGAAGAATGTATATGCTGCTGATTTGGGGTGAAGAGTTCTGTAGATGTCTATTAGGTCTGCTTGTTGCAGAGCTGAGTTCAGGTCCTGGATATCCTTGTTAACTTTCTGTCTCATTGATCTGTCTAATGTTGACAGTGGGGTGTTAAAGTCTCCCATTATTATTGTGTGGGAGTCTAAGTCTCTTTGTACATCTCTAAGGACTTGCTTTATGAATCTGGGTGCTCCTGTATTGGGTGCATATACATTTAGGATAGTTAGCTCTTTGTGTTGCATTGATCTCTTTACCATTATGTAATGGCCTTCTTTGTCTCTTTTGAGCTTTGTTGGTTTAATGTCTGTTTATCAGAGACTAGGATTATAACTCCTGCTTTTCTTTTGCCTTCCATTTGATTGTTAGATCTTCCTCCATCCCTTTATTTTGAACCTCTGTGCATCTTTGCACATGAGATGGGTCTCCTGAATACAGCACACTGAAAGCTCTTGACTCTTTATCCAATTTGCCAGTCTGTGTCTTTTAATTGGGGCATTTAGTCTATTTACATTTAAGGTTAATATTGTTATGTGTGAATTTGATCCTGTCATTATGATGTTAGCTGGTTATTTTGCCGATTAATTGATGCAGTTTCTTCATAACATTGATGGTCTTTACAATTTGACATGTTTTTGCAGTGGTTGGTACCAGTTGTTTCTTTCCATGTTTAAGGCTTCCTTCAGGAGGAGCTCTTGTAAAGCAGGTCCAGTGGTGACAAAATCTCTCAGCCTTTGCTTGTCTGTAAAGGATTTTATTTCTCCTTCACTTATGAAGCTTAGTTTAGCTGGATATGAAATTCTGGGTGGAAAATTCTATTCTTTAAGAATGTTGAATATTGGCCCCCACTCTCTTCTGGCTTGTAGGGTTTCTGCTGAGAGATCTGCTGTTAGTCTGATGGGCTTCCCTTTGTGGGTAACCCGACCTTTCTCTCTGGCTGCCCTTAACACTTTTACCCTCATTTCAACCTTGTTGAATCTGACAATTATGTGTCTTGGGGTTGCTCTTCTCAAGGAGTATCTTTGTGGTGTTCTCTGTATTTCTTAAATTTGAATGTTGGCCTGCCTTGCTAGGTTGGGGAAGTTCTCCTGGATAATATTCTGAAGAGTGTTTTCCAACTTGGTTCCATTCTCCCCATCACTTTCAGGTACACCAATCAAATGTAGATTTGGTCTTTTCACATAGTCCCATATTTCTTGGAGGCTTTGTTCATTTCTTTTTACTCTTTTGTCTGTAACATTGTCTTCTCACTTATTTCATTAATTTCATCTTCAATCACTGATACCCTTTCTTCTACTTGGTCAAATTGGCTACTGAAGCTTGTGCATGCATCACGAAGTTCTCATGCCATGGTTTTCAGCTCCATCATTTAAAGTCTTATCTACACTCTTTATTCTAGTTATCCATTCATCTAATCGTTTTTCAAGAATTTTAGCTTCCTTGCGATAGGCTTGAAAATCCTCCTTTAGCTCAGAGAAGTTTGTTATCCCTGACCTTCTGAAGCCTTCTTCTCTCAACTTATCAAAGTCATTCTCCATCCAGCTTTGTTCCATTGCTGGTGAGGAGCTGTGATCCTTTGGAGGAGAAGAGATGCTCTGATTTTTAGAGTTTTCAGCTTTTCTTCTCTGGTTTCTCTCCATCTTTGTGGTTTTATTTACCTTAGGTCTTTGATGTTGGTGACCTACAGATGGGTTTTTGGTGTAGATGATGTTTTTATTGATGTTGATGCTATTCCTTTCTGTTTATTAGTTTTCATTCTAACAGTCAGGTCCCTCAGCTGCAGGTCTGTTGGAGTTTGCTGGAGTTCCACTCCAGACCTTGTTTGCCTGGTTATCACCAGTGGAGGCTGCAGAACAGCAAATATTGCAGAACAGCAAATATTGCTGCCTGATCCTTCCTCTGGAAACTTTGTCCCAGAGGGGCAGCTGCCTATATGAGGGCTCTGTCAGCCCCTACTGGGAGGTGTCTCTCAGTTAGGCTACACAGGTGTCAGGGACCCACTTGAGGTGACAGTCTGTCCGTTCTCAGAGCTCAAACGCCATGCTGGGAGAACCATTGCTCTCTTCAGAGCTGTCAGACAGGGGCGTTTAAGTCTGCAGAAGTTTCTGCTGTCTTTTGTTCAACTATGCCCTGCCCATGGAGGTGGAGTCTAGAGGCAGTAGGCCTTGTTGAGCTGTGGTGGGCTCTGCCCAGTTTGAGCTTCCCAGCTGCTTGTTTACCCACTCAAGCCTCAGCAATGGCAGACACCCCTCCCCCAGCTAGGCTGCCACCATGCAGATCAATCTCAGACTGCTGTGCTAGCAGTGAGCAAGGCTCCATGGGTGTGGGACTTGGTGAGCCAGGCATGGAGAGAATTACCTTATCTTCTGGTTGCTAAGGACTTGGGAAAAGCGCAGTATTTGGATGAGAGTGTCCTGTTTTTCCAGGTAGTCTCTTCCAGCTTCCCTTGGCTAGGAAAGGGAAATCCCCTGACCTCTTGTGCTTCCCGGGTGAGGCAACACCGCAACCCTGCTTCAGCTCACCCTTCATGGGCTGCACCCACTGTCCAACCAGTCCCAATGAGATGAACCAGGTGCCTCACTTGGAAATGCAGAAATACCTGTCTTCTGCGTTGATCACTTTGGGAGCTGCAGACCAGAGCTATTCCTATTCAGTCATCTTTCACCTGATTTCTAACTTACTTCACTGGCCACTCCCTCTGGGTCTCAGTTAATGATGCCTCCTCCTTTCGCTGCAAGTCTTGATACTTGAACTTCTTGTACTTAATCATTCTTTAAGTGACATCATCTAATTACATGCCTTTATAGCCAGTCTATATGCGGACCGTTACCACATTTACATCTCAACAAAGATTGCCCTAATCTTCAGGCCCTGACATCCAACTATCTACTTAATAGCTCCACATGGGTAACTATTACATATTTGAAACTTATTATGTCCAAAACTGAATCCCTGATCTTTCCTGCAACATAATCACTCTGTAGCTTTCTTCATCTTATTTAAGGACAACTTCATATTTCTATTTACTGAGACTGAAAACATTGCAAAGTAATCCTTGATTCCTTTCTCTATTTCTCACACCACACACTTAATCCCACCATCAAATCCTGTTGGTTCTACCTTCAAAACATAACCAGGAATCAGCATGTACCAGTACCTTTACCACCACACCCCTGGTCAAACTGCCACCATTTCACAGCTTGATAATAATGATATCCTCCTATCAGGCCGGGCGCGGTGGCTCAAGCCTGTAATCCTAGCACTTTGGGAGGCCGAGACGGGCGGATCACAAGGTCAGGAGATCGAGACCATCCTGGCTAACACGGTGAAACCCCGTCTCTACTAAAATACAAAAAACTAGCCGGGCGAGATGGTGGGCGCCTGTAGTCCCAGCTACTTGGGAGGCTGAGGCAGGAGAATGGTGTGAACCCGGGAGACGGAGCTTGCAGTGAGCTGAGATCCAGCCACTGCACTCCAGCCTGGGCGACAGAGCGAGACTCTGTCTCAAAAAAAAAAAGAGAAATGCAAATAATGATATCCTCCTAACTGGTTACTCTGGTTCCAATGTTGCTCACCTAGAGTCAGTTCCTAACATAGAAGCCATGAATCATTTCAAAAGGTAAGCTAAATTGTGTTCTAACTCTGTTCAAGACTCACCAATGCCTTTCCATTTTACACAAAATAAAGCAAAAATCTTTACTAGTATCTACCAGGTTGCTTAAAGTCTGAACCTCTATTACTTCTGTGACTTCCTTACCTATGACTCATCCTCAATCACTCTGGTCCAGCCACCTGATCTTTTTGCTGTACCTGAGCACTAATGTCCCACTACTACCTCAAGACCTTTGCACTTGCCATTCTTTGAGCTGGAAATACTCTTTTCCATATAACTGATGTTAGAGTTCCCTTCCTCATTTGAGCAATGAATTTAATTTATATTTTAGAAATGAAATGCTCATATTACTTTTAATGGCAAAAAGCACAATTACTTTTGCACCAACCTAATAAAATGAAATAGACTTAGTAGCTAGCTAGTGATTTATTTTCTCATGAAAAGACACACGATGAGTTAGGAGTTTGGCAGGACTGATTTCACAAGATATAGATTACAAAGACCCCATTAATAAAACAGGATGTAGTAAAGAAGCTAGCCAAAACCCACCCAAACCAAGATGGCAACAAAAGTGACCTCTGATCATCCTCACTACTCATTAAATGTTAATTATGAGACATTAATATACTAAAGGAAAATGCCACCTGTGCCATGGCAGTTTACAAATGCTGTGGCAATCTGGAAGTTACCTTATATGGCCTGAAACAGGAAGGAACCCTGTGTTTTGAGAAACTCCAGCCTTTTTCCCAGAAAACTCATAAATTACCCACTCCTTTAATAGCATATGATCAAGAAATAGCCATAAAAATAGCCAGCAGCTCTCAGGGCTGCTCTGCCTATGGAGCAGCCACCTTTTTATTCCTTTATTTTCTTAAAGAACTTGCTTTCACTTTACTCTGTTGGCTTGCTCTTGAATTTTTTTGCAAATCCAAAAACCCCCATGGCCTCCTGAGCTGAACCCCAATTTTGGAGTTTGCCTTGTGACAATCACATGAAAGTAAAAGTCTCTAATTCCAGACAAAACCTGGCTCATCCAACACCAGCCAGGTGCTGGAAGAATGACATGGAAATTATAACCTGAGATAAGTCAGTATCTTCCACACCCATCGAACTGGTCTCAGAAAGGAGAACTCATGGCTTCAAAAAACCTAAACCTAGGGATTCTAGGAAATCATCTGTGTGAATTTTACCTGAAGAGACCCTTAGCTCATTAATTTTAAGTGGAAGCTCCAGTTTCCTTATTGGTGCAATTTCACTGTTGCATATCACAAACCAAGCACGTGAAGCAGCCCTCCTCTCACTCTTGAATGTGTTTCTTTTTATATTTCCTGCCAGTTAGCATACTCAAATAACAAGAGAAATTGGTTTTATAGGAAAGCAGAGAAATATATGAAGAATAGTTTACGTAGGGTCAAACCCTTAAAGAGTTAAAGACATTCTACATATAAAATTCAAGTGATAATATTTACCTTCAAGTAACACATGGCTGTTAGATGTACCATATGCAAAGCACTGTAGAATCACCATAGATCCCATAAAAGGAAGAAGACAAGACTTTGGCCTGAAGGAGTTTATAAAGCAGCCTAGGAACATATGACTCTTAAATGTAATTAATAGGGTGGTAAGTTCTATAATTAAGCTATAAAGAGCTTTAGGTAGAAAAAGAAGCATGAGGACAAATTTAATTTAAATAGATGTAAGGGAAATTTCATGAGGTGACATCTTTTTATGTGGGCTTTGAAGGACAAATTGAATCTCAGTAAGTAGGTAAGCTCTTGTTTATGTAGTTATTCATTCATTCGTCACAATAAATACTTACTGAAAACCTTCCGTTTCTATGAAATCTTTTGGATGCAAAAGAGGTGTTCCTCAATCAGAAAAAAAGAGGATCTATAGAGGTGCAGAAGCATGAGAAAATTTAGCAACACAAAATCAGGTCAGGAATTGGGAAGACGAAAGATAAAAGGGTCATTAGTTAATAAAATAAGACTGGGGGAGGGGGGGAGCAGAGAAAATGGAAATAGAATCTTGTTTTTGAAAGTGTATGATTTTATTAAAAAGCTCAATAGAAGTGTCGGTTACTATTATTACAATCAATAGTCTTGAATGGTGTGCTGAAATGTTTTGAATTTATGGAATAGCAAGGTTTTTTTGAGCAGGGGAATGACAGTCTCAGTACCCTTCTTAGGAGGAAAAAAATGCTAATAAGTCCCAAAGAGCATTGGGATAATGGGGTTCCTCTGACACAAATCTCACAAATGCCTCCCTGAAAGACTTCATTCTGTGTCTGCTCCAGGGCATTCTTAACCCATTTAGATATAAAATAAACCAGGGAAGCACAAGGCAGCAAATTTGGTTGTAAGGCAACTTGCTTTAAAGGAATTTTTTCAAAACTATTAAATGCGTCTGATGTCCCAAACACAATTGTTTTTGGACTTGAATTATGTTTTTTTTAAGCAGTTATTTTGGGCTGATTGATACAGTGATGACTATTGGACATTTCTCTTTAAACACTCTGAGGCCCCAGTCAATCTTTCTTTGCTATGACCATCTTAAACATTTTCATTTGCCCAGCAGAGCATGCTTCACATTTCCAAGCTGTACAACAAGCCATTGTGATTAAATATACTCTAGGCTCTCTACTCCATCTTGTTCTATAGACGCATTGGCCATCAGTGTTTGTGTATTTAAATACATATATTCAATTTATGTGGACTATGGGGATGTTACATGAAATAAGTCCAGCTGAGAGTGTTTATCTTCACCTCTTACCTGCTAGTCTCTCTTTAAATTTGGCTAGGGGTGATCACCTGTCTGCCAAGATTAAAAAGTAGACAATTGTCCAGGATATATATATATTACACTAGGTGTACAGAGTTGACCAATTCAAATAGAATTAGAATTTAGCTCCCCTATTTAGTCAGGCCTCCCCTAGCCTCACAAGGTAGCTTCAGTAAACTCCCATATGGCCATAAGTAGAACTTTCTAGGTATATCATAGTTTGAAATTTACCAAACAATACAGCTCTCCAGAAGCCAAAAACAGATATTTAATTTGTCTCTGTAAACTTCCTGCCAGGTAATTTTATTGCCTTCCAAGCTAATTTTTTCCTAAGTGGCTTTTGTGCTATACATGTAAACTTGAAGCAGACCTAAAAAATTGACTTAAAAAGCAGATGGTCAGGGCAGTGACCCCAGTGAATATATGTACGGTCCCTGGGTACCTACAGAGATAAGTGTTGACTTCTTTCCACTAAATAATAGCAAAATAATAGTAGTGATAATAATAATAAAGATGTTCAAAAGGCAGGTTACAGGACAATTGAGAAGAAGACAAGAAATCAATGATTTAGACAAAGCACCAATGTTATCCTTTTCTCTTTGTTCAGGTCTATGGATTGATGATTTGTGTGTTGTTGAGGGTTTCACTGTATCCAAGGGAGTTGAGTGTGCAGTCAAGCTAATGCCAGCACAGGCAGAGCCACAGAGAGTCCCAGAAAGGAAGGAAGTGGAGGATGTTCCTCAAAATATTAACCTTGCTGGGGCTCAGGCTTTGGCTTCCTTTACTTTCCACTGATGTCTCCCAAATTCAGATTCAAACTCTCCCCTGAACTTTAAACTCATTTTTTCCACAACTACACCTGGATGTAAAAAGTAGATTACATTTACATTACATTAAACATTTTCATTTGCCCAGCAGAGCATGCTTCACATTTCCAAGCTGTACAACAAGCCATTGTGATTAAATATACTCTAGGCTCTCTACTCCATCTTGTTCTATAGACGCATTGGCCATCAGTGTTTGATGGCCAATACTATGATATACCTAGAAAGTTCTACTTATGGCCATATGGGAGTTTACTGAAGCTACCTTGTGAGGCTAGGGGAGGCCTGACTAAATAGGGGAGCTAAATTCTAATTCTATTTGAATTGGTCAACTCTGTACACCTAGTGTAATATATATATATATCCTGGACAATTGTCTACTTTTTAATCTTGTAAAGGAGTAGACCCCTGGAAGCAAACATGTCCAAAACAAAATTTGAACTCCTTCCTGAATCCATTCCCCCCAAGACTTTACCATCAAACTAAATGGCATCACCATTTACCCAGTTGCTAAGTCCAAAAGTCCAGGCATAGGCATATTTACCAACTTCTCTTCTCTCTACTATCTCTTATACAATCCATTTAGCAAGTCCTGTTATTGCTATGTTAGCATTATATTACGAACTTGATCAATTCCTATAAATTCTACTGCTAATATATAAAGTCAACCCGAATTATTTCTCCTCTAGACTGTCACAAAAGACCTCTGAGTCCCCTACTTCTGAACTCTCCATACACTGTCCTGTGCCCTTTGCCTTAGCTTCTCCAGACATAGCATCCAGAAGGATCATTCCAAATGAAAAAAACAGATCACATCACTCACTTGCTCAAAATGCTCCCACCAGGTTTCAAGTAAAAGTGAAAATCTTTATCAAGGTCTGCAAGACTCTTCATGGTCTGGGCCTACTTACTGCTTAGACCTCATCCCCAGGTATCTCCCTGATAGCCCCTCACTCATTTTGCTGTACCCTATCCTTGTTGTGATTTCAAAATGGTCAGCTCCTTTCTGGATTTTACACTGGTTTCATCTTCCCAGACTCTGCACCCCCAGGAGTTTTAAAGGGCAGGATGCTTCATAGCAGGTAGGTTTGACCTTCTAGATCATTCTATTTTAAATAATCTCCACCCTATCTCTGCCCTCTATATACCATCCCAACTATACCCAACTACGTTTTTTTTTCATAGTACTCACATCAATTGCATTATCTGTTTGCTTGCTTAATACCTGTGGCTTTAAAAAGAAAATAATTTCCACATAAGGCAAGACTTTTTTATTCATTGCTGTTTCCTTAAAACTTAGACCAGCACCAGGTATGCAATAGATACTGAATACCTATTTAATGAATCAGAACACAACCCAAGGCCCATGGGGAAGGACAAGATAACTGCTGACTGTCCAGCCACAGTGTGTGATGAGTGTGTTAAAACTATTTGGGATTTAGGTTCAAGAGACTTTCCATTTTGATATGCCATCTTACTAATTCAATACTTACTGTGCATAGTTTCTTATTAACTTATTTTTTTCTCTTTTTAAAGAGTACAAGTGAAATGAGTGGCCATGATCTTTCTTGTTTTATGTAGCAATCACTCCCTTGAGTGTTAGAATAGAAAATGAGATCCAAAGACTTTTTAAAAAAATAAAAAATAAAGGCCTGTGGTACTGTGGAAAAGATGCAATGAAGCTAGAATTACATGTTCATTGAGTGTTAGAATGGATGTCCCTTAGAGAAATTCCTCAGCCCTCTGCTGGAATTCCTGCCTCTGAATTAGAGATCATGGTATCCCTATAAAGGTTTAAGACTTGAATAATCTAAATAAAATTCAGAATTTAATTAAACTCCCACGTATGTACTATCATGGATATTATTAAGTATGAATTATGATAAATATCCTTATCTTTTAAAATTCCAAATAAAGAGAAAAATATAAAATGTGCCAATACTGAAAAGCACTTAAGAAAGTAACTCAACTTTGGATGCTTCATCTGAAAAAAAAAAAAAAAAGAAACACAAAATTAATTATATCTACCCTCACTCAACTATGATGAGGGATAAATAAGAAGTAAGTGAATAGACTTTGATAATTATAATGTGCTAGAGAAATAGAAGAATTATCAAGAGTATTATCAGATAGAAGGGTCCCCTTAGCTCCAGGGAAACTCTAGTCTCAATGAGTCACATGGTTTAGACAATTTCCTCTAACTCAAGCAGAGGCCAAGTGTGGTACTGCAGAGCAAACAGATCTGGAAGGCAGGAGACTCAGATCCTTGTCCCAACTACAACATGACCTCATTGAGGTTTCTCAGGTCTTTCTCATTCTGTCTCTAATCTTGATTTTATTATCTATGGAAAAAGTAGTTCAAAGTTATGAACTCTTAAGGGCCTGCCATCTCTAAATTCATGACTTTTTAAGTTCCTTGGTACAATCATAATATTTTACTGCTAAATCTGTGACCCTAAGTAGATGCTATAACCACTCCCTGTATTTCCTTCTATGACAGTAAATTGAAGGAAATGTCTTTAGAATAAAAGAGAGCCCAGTCAGTCTCATACATGACACTCCAAAAATAGCTGGAGTATGGTTTTAGTGACCAGCTGTGCTAGACCATAGACATGGACTATTGCCTGACACACCACTTTACCCCAAGAGACAGAAAAGTGCATACTGAAAGCAAAACAATAAGATTGGCCTATCATACTGCTTTTCTCCAACTTTAGAGCACCATTATCAGATCTTTTGCTTTTAAGGTGCGTATCACTGCTTTTTGTTGTTTTTGTTTGTTTGTTTTTGTTTTGTTTGTTTTAATCAATCAAATGTTTAATAAATCAATCAAATGAAATGCAAAGGTCAAGTAAGGGAATATCAGTGTTCCCAGTCTCTATCTATATTACTATTGTCCTTCTATACCCACTACTCTCATCTGCTAAGGAAAGTCTCTTCTTATTACAGATACAGAACTAACAGAACACACTTCTCACTTAAAAAAGTAAAGATATGCTTTCAACCTCAAAGGACAGTGAGAGGCAAAGTTTAAGCTTTTGGCTTAGATTCACTTCTTCCCACATCTCAAAGACCTCTGGCTATGGGTGAATCTCACTGAGAACAAACATATGATGATTATTCCATTTAGCTTGCGAGGAATTTATTACAGAATGTGCATTTTTAGTCCATTAAGACTGATATAGCCTATTAACTCACCTGTCTTAATACTGACCAATATTTGTTTTGTTTTACCATAAATTCAGCCTGGTTCACTTAAGCATACTAAGTGAATTAAGCATACTAAAATCATATTTATGAAGGTAACTAAGACCAAAATTTAGAAGAAGGAGAGAAAAAAAGAAAGGAGAGGAGAAGGAGGAAGAGGAGGAGGAGGAGGAACAACAACAACAAGAGAAGAAGAAGAAGGAAAGAAGAAGAAGAAGAAGAAGAAGAAGAAGAAGAAGAAGAAGAAGAAGAAGAAGAAGAAGAAGAAGAAGAAGAAGAAGAAGAAGAGAAAAGGAGGAGGAGAAGGAGAAAGCCCCACTTCTGCTGCATAGTGTTTAAAAGAATACTCAGATCAAACGGTCTGGGTCAGAATTCCACTCAATTGTTCAGTATTTATGACATTAGGCTTAATTCTCAAAGTATAAAATTGGAGCTAGAGCAAAATCTTTACAGAATTTCCAAATTTTTCTTCATGGAATGTTCAACAAATGTCTGAAAAAATTAAAATAATAGCTATCTGTTCTTTGTCGATTATAGGATAGACACCATGCAGTATGCTTTATATAGAAGATCTCTTTTAATCTTTACAGAAACTCCACAAAACAATGATTGTTATCACATTTTAAAGGTGAGGAAACTGAAGATCAAGGAGATGTTAAATCACATGCCTGAGGTAGTGTTCCTAGTTTTGGAGATGTCATCTAGAATATGAAGAGTCAGAGTCTCACCTTTGTGTCCTCAACTATTATACCAGACTGCTAAGCTACATCATGGCAACATCAATGAGTTCAAGTGGGCTTGGTTTCTAATAATAAAGCATTCATCATGCCATAGCTAAGTTTCTTGAACAGGCTCACATCTTATCCAATGTTTATGATAGTTCTCAATAATTTTTTATTGATGGTTTCAATAAAAAAATCATTTATATTATACACAGAAGCAGCTAATCAATTAACTGTGTAGTTTTTGATGTTAATTTATTATTTACAAAGTACTGTCAAATAAAGTTATTTTAAATGGAAATTAAATGCTTATTTAAGTTAAGATAGAGAGACAAAATGACTTATCCACACTTACCCAGCTTAATCTTATACAATCAAGACTTGCATCTGGTTCTTCTGATAGTTATTAAAACTAGCCCTGAGGAACAATGACATAATTAGTAAAATGAGGTAATTTTGTGAATTATTTCAGAAACAAATTCTGGTCTTAAAAACATCTTATTACAAAAAGAAATGTAAGCAAAACACCTGCAAATTTTACAAACTTACTTTAGGCAGATGCTTTTCTTCCCTATAAGGGTATGAAATTCAAATCAATATAAAAAATTCTGGAAACTTTCACTTGGATTTTAAAAGTAAGTAGTAGATGTGTTTCTTGGTTTTAAGTATAGAAATGTGTGGTGTCAAAAGAGATTGTATCTCAGAGAATACTCTAACCATTAGTTTTCACCTTTGGTGAATAGAAATCAGAAAAACAAACCAAGTCCATAGAAACAGCAGAGAATATTCACATTGGTTATGCTTCCATTCAGATATTCCAAACCTGTTAAGAAACAAACAAAAACCTGTACTCTGGCTGGTTTATTTGTTTACCATAGGGAAATGGGTTTGCCATTGTAAAACTCCTTCACCTGTTTATTGGAGTTGAACATGTAAATAAATATGTTGTAGATAATGGAATCTTAGAGTCTTACCTTTAGTGAAAATATTTATAAATAATTGGCAGGGGGCAGTTCTAGCATGAATCCTTTGACGTTGATTTGGAATCAAACCTATCAGTATGACCTCATTTTATAGATAGATACATGGATAGATAAAAACACACAGAAATGAGTATGATATGTGTATAAACATGATGCATCCACTAGCAGTCATACATTTATTTCCTAGTTCTGTCTCCTGAGAGGGCCTTGACATGGTGGCACCCCACTAGCAATGTGCATATACAGTGCTCACATTTTGGTTACTAAATCTCATTCTTCAAAAAACAAACTAGGACTCTTTGAAGAATTGGTGATTTCATGGCTGGGGCAGGGGAAACTCAGAATGAACCTGGACCATATGGTGGTGCCAAAAAGTAATAAAAAAGGGTAGATAAAAAGGAAATAGGAGTGAACCTTAAAGAACTTTAAAATATGGGATAATTTGAGGAAGAAACTGAATAATGATAGCATTGGATTGTAAAAAAAAAAAAAAAAAAATCCATGAGTCTGGACTGTATAAAGTAATACAATAAATAAATATGTGGGGAAAATTGACAGATCTTCCTTACAAATGAATTCCAAATAGTAAATGCAAAACATCATAGTAATAAATCACAGTATTCTGTCCAAATATTTATCTATTTCAAAGAAAAACATAGTAACTTTATTGTTTCTTTTATACAAACCTGGCCAAAACCACATTAATCAGACAATGAGTTATATTACCAGTAATAAGACATTGATATTACATACCTCTTGATATGATGTGAGTGAAAGGCACGTTACCTTTGTGGTATTCTTCCCAAAAATCCATATGATTAATCTAGTCATGAGAAAAGATCAGACAGGCTTAAATCGAGGGACATTCTACAAAATACCTGACTACTACTCTTCAAATGTGTCAGGGTCATGATAGATTAAAAAATACAGAGAAATTGTCACAGACTGGTGGAGACTAAAGAGATATGCCAAGTAAATGCAATGTGGGATCCTGTAAGGGAAGAAAAGAATATTAGTGGGAAAACTGTTGATATCTTAATAATGTTTGTGAGTTTAGGTAGTACATTAATCTCACTATTTTGATCATCATGCCATGGTTATGTAAGATACTTCCGTTAGGGAAGCTGAGTGAAGAATATATGAAAAATATGTACCATTTTTGAAACTTTTCTGTAAGTTTATCTAAAATCTGCTTAAAAAGTTAAATAAAAAAGTAACACGCATTGTAAATCTTCCCCATTAAGTGAGGACAGAGGAATTTGAAAGCCCTGGAATGAGAAAAAGGAAGAATAAGCATGAGGAAAACCCAGCGAATTTTCAGTGATATTTCATGCTTTATTTCAAGTTGTTTCCTTTTGACAAATTTATCGTAGTGCAATTTAGCTGGTGCAAGTTGAATTCTGAGAGACGCATTCTCTAAGATAGAGACCAATGTGCAAGGTGCTTATTTAGGGCTTTTAGAAGTTATGGAAAGGATGGAAAAGAAAGGAGATTGGGCATAAGAAGAAGTTAGACAGTGATATAGTCTCAACAATGACCTCCAAGATCTCAAAGCTGACCTACAGAAAGTCCTAAAGCTAGGAAAGCCCTTCAAAGTTGTCCTAAGTTGGGACAAGGGTGTCAGGCCCTTATACCCCTGCTCATCAGTTGTTGGATGCTGCTTGCTTCTTGGGCAAGGCAGTTTTCCTCAGCAGAGACCATCCTCCAGGAGGATGACATTTAAAGCCATCCTATGGCAGCACTGTCATCAGCTGGGGAGTAAGTTCCTCATTTCTGAAAGGGGGCGTGGGTGACTATCACAGCATCCACCACATTAGCCAACCCTAGCCATTAAGTAACATAGGCTATTCACAACAAATGTGTTTGTAGTGATGTTTGTGAGAGTGAAAAATAATTAAAAAATTTAAAATATCTATATCACATGCTTGGAGTAATGCAGGGTGGTAGAAAGGGAGCAGATGTTTGATGTGGATGGAAAAAGGGAGAAACGACATGATAGGAGACAGGGAACCTCATTCTCCAAGAGTTTTTACACATTCTGAGGCAGAGATGAAACCAAAAGGTGTGAATAAGCTCAGGACAGTTTATTTGTTTATAGAGGAAAAGGTGACCCTCTAAGAATGTTGAAAACCCTGAGGGGCAGGAAAGTGGCACACAATCAGATTATATAAATTTAATAAGAATAACAGTGTGGTAGGCAGAATGATGTCCCAGCTCCCTACATTTCAAAGATATCCTCCTCCTAATCCTTGGAACCTATGAATATGTTAGGTTACATAGTAATGAGAAACTAGGTTTCAGATAGGTTCTTCACTAATACATTGGCCTCAAATTAGGAAGATTATCTTGTGTTATTTGGGGGCCCAATGTAATCACAAGGGCCCTTAAAAGTAGAAGAGGAAGGCAGAAGATGAAAGTCAGACGAAGATGTGACTATGGAAGAATGATAAGAGGGGTGCAAATTTACTGGCATTAAAGATGGAATAGTGAGGCCATTAACCAAGGAATGTAGGCAGCCACTGCAAGCTGGAAGAGGCAGGGAAATTCTTGCCTAGAGGCTACAGAAAGGAATGCAGACCTGCTCATACATTGATTTTAGTCAATGATAACTATGTCAGACTTCCAGCCTGGAGAAATGTAAAATATTCAATTTGTGTTAAGACACTAAGTTTGTGGTAATTTATTGCAGCAGCAATAGAAAACTATTAGAAATGATTTGGATTCCAGACTTCCCTTTTTAAGTCTCTATGTCTGGTGGAGTAAGGCACAAGTTGGGAAGATGGACCTACGAAAGGCAGTGGAGGCTGAGGAGACCAGTCAAAAAAGAGAAGTTGAACAGCCAAATTAGCAGTGATCACTACATATTCTGAATGGTAGTTACCCTCTGTCACCACAATCTGCCGTAAACAAAAAATCCTCAGTAAAGCTACAGAAATAAATGTATTATCAGTGTGCTTACATTGCTTATGGAAGCTGGCAAGGAGTAAAGTTTGGGAAAAGATTGAAGGCAATGAATTGGCAACTAAATCTGTCATGGTAATAGAGCAGAGCGACAAAGAAAACCAGGAAAAAAGAGGATTAGAAATTCACGAAGATCATAGAGGAGAATGATTAAGTAGGAATCAACTTGTGTTGGAATAAACAAATTTATAAATTCAGAAGATTTGCTAAGTTTATGGAAATCTTTGAGAGCTATAAAAGTCAATCCTTTGAAAGAAGATTCTGGGAAGACAGTAGAGTAGGAAGAACCAGGACTGTGTCTCCCCACATTGCTAACAATTGCACTGGCAGAGTCTTTCTGATATAACTATATTGGAACTCCAAAGTCTATGTAAGACTTGAAACTCCAAGAGAAAGGCATGAACAGTAAATTATGGTTACATTTGGTCAATTTCAGGTTTTAGCACAGTAGCAGCTACTCATCCCATTCTCTGATAGCAGACAGGTGTACATAATTTCCTGAAGCAGCATGAACACAGGAGCCAGGGTGGGCAAAAAAGACCCTGTCCTCCAAATGTCAGGGATGTGTGCACTAATCACCAACTGCTGCTTCTGATCACAGAGGTGCAAAGAGTCAGGTGGCCATTGTTGTTGCACCCCCTCCCATCATTGCAAGCCCCTCCCCATCTGACTGAAGTGACATCCAGGGCATTGAAAAGGCTGGTGCCTTTTATCTCCCTCCTTTTCATTTTTCTTGTTTTCTTCTTTTGGGACTCAGACATTGAAGACTATTTCATCAAATGCAACTGCATATACAGGGGAAATAAAGATGTCAAAGTACATTCCAAGAGCACAAAAGGACCTAAGACACAGGCACAAAAAGGACCTAAGAAGATCTTAAGTGTACACATAAGGCTAGTCTTTGGCACAAGACAGCCTATAATTTTTTTTAAAGCAAAAATTTTAAAAATCCAAAATCTGGAGAAGGAAAAAATCTTATTTTCAGAGTTATCATATTATTAAATTGAAATGTCAAGTTTTCATCAACAACAACAAAAAATCACAAGGCATACAAAGAAAAAAGTATAAAGCCAACAGAAACTGTCCTTAATGAAGATCTGATGGTGAATCTGCTGGACAAATACTGTAAAATAACTATCTTATAGCTGCTCAAAGAACTAAATATAGATAGAGAAAGTCAAGATAATGATTTATGAGCAAAATGGAAATATTAATAAAGAGATAGGAAATGTAAAAAAATTCTGAAAATGAAAAATACAATATATAAAAATTCATTAGAGGAATTCAATGACAAATTTAAGCAGGCAGAAGAAAACTGTCAGTAAATTTGAGCATAAGATAATATGAATTATTAGGTCTGAGGAACAGAAAGAGAAAAGGTTGAAGATAAGTGCACAGAGCCTGAAGGACCTATGGAACACCATCAAGGGGAGCAACATACTCATTGTGGGATTTCCAGGAGGAGGATGGAGAGAAAGAGACAGAAAGAAATTTGAAAAAAATAATAGCTGAAAACTTTCCAAATTCAATAGCACACATAAATATAAACATCCAAGAGGCATGAAGATTAATTTTAAAAATTCACACATTATAATCAACCTCTTGAAAGCCAAATACAAAAAGAAAATTTTGAAAGCAGCATGAGAGAAGTGACTTGTTATATACAAGGGATCCTTAATTAGATTGTCAGCAAATGTCTCATCAGAAACAGTGGAGGCAAGTATATTCAAAGTGCAGAAAGAAAAAATCTGTCAAACAAAAATCCTTTATGCAGCAAAATTATTCTGCAAAGGTGAAGGAGAAATTAAGATATTCCTAGATAAGCAAAGGCTGAAATAATTTATTACCACTAAACCTCCACTGTAAGAAATGCTAAAATAAGTCCTGCAGATAGAAATGAAAGGACACTAGACAGTAACTCAAAGCCATATGAAGAAATAAATTTCTCAGTAAAGGTAAATACATGTTATATAACTCCTTTTTTGTTTTATACATGATTAAAGAGACTAATACATGTCAATAATAATTCATAATCCCAAAGCTAGTATTATTTTGATTTTGTTCTGTAACTACACATTTTGTTTTCCACATACTTTAAGAAACTAAGTCAGTTAGTTCTCTATATCCACAGGTTCTGCATCTGTGGATACCCCCAACTGTGGATCAAAAATATTTGAAAAGAAGGATGGTTATGTTTATACTGAATGTAATGGACTATTTTTTTCTTTGCATTACTCCCTAAACAATACAGTATAGTAAATATTTACATAGCACTTGCATTGCATTAGGCATTATAAGTAACCTAGAGATGATTTAAAGCATATAGAAAGACATCTTTTGGTTATACACAAATATTAATAGTTTTATAAAAGAGACTTGAGCATTCATAGATTTTGGTATCTGTGAGGGGTTCTGAACCAATCCCCCACAGATACTGAGGGATGACTGTTCGTGAAAAAATACATTAATTTATATTTTTTGACATACAATGAATAAAGTTATAATTTTGTGACACAAGGATTAGGGATAGAGTGGTGAAGGAGAAGAATATTTGTATATTATTAAAGTTATTATGGTATAAATTCAAATTAGAGTGCTATAACTTTAGGATGATAAATGTAATAATTTCTACTGGAATCACAAAGATAATAGCTTAAAAAATATACACAAAAGAAAGTGAGAAGGAAATTTAAATTTTACTGCAAAAAATCAACTAAACACAAAAGAAGACAGTAGGACTGTAAGACAGCAAGAAATCAGGGACCCAAAACTACAAGGCATGTAGAAACCAAATTACAAAATGGCAGAAGTAAGTCCTTTCTTATTAGAAATTACTTCTTGTAAATGCACCAAACTCTCCAAAATACAAAAATTGGCAGAATGGGTTAAAAAAAAAAAAAAACCACCACCACGGGTTGGACCACCAAAAAACATGATCCAACTTCATTCAATCCATAGGAGACTCACTTTAGATTCAAAGACAAAATAGGTTGAAAGTAAAAAGATGGAAAAGATGGCATAAAAATAATAAGTAAATGAAAGCAAGGATGTTTATACTAATATCATACAAAATAGGCTTTAAATCAAAAAACCATAAAAGAGACAAAGAAATATATATTAATAAAAGCCTTAATAGAGCAAGATGATATAATAATTATAAACATCTCTGCACCTAAAAACAGACCATGAAATATATGGAGCAAAAATTGACAAAACTGAAGAGAGAAATAGGTTTACAATAATGGCTGAAAACTTCAGTGTCTCCACCCACGATAATGGATAGAAGAATCAGACAGAAGATAAGTTAGAAAATACAGTACTTGAAAAGAACAATAACCAGTTAGATCTAACAGACATACAGAACACTCTATCCACCACCAACAATAATTCTTC
>NW_012116021.1:3384376-3397635 GCF_000951035.1 Colobus angolensis palliatus | reverse complement strand
TATAAGAGAAATTAGAAAATACTTAAGAGATGGTTGAAAATTGAAATACTACATACCAAAACTTACAGGACATAATGAAAGCATGCTGGGGGAAATTTATAGCTATAAATGCTTACATTTAACAACAAAAAAAGATCTCAAATCATCACTCCAATTTTACAGCATAAAGAACTGGAAAGAGAACAAACTAAGCCCAAAGCCAGCAAAAGAAAGGAAATAATGAAGATTGGAATAGAGATCAAAGAAATCGAGAATATGAAAGTAATACCAATACTTCTCAAACTACTTCAAAAAGTAAGAGAGAAAGAAACACTTTCCAACTCATTCTATGAGGTCTGATACCAAAGCCAGACAAAGACACTGTAAGTACAGAAAACTACAGACCACTATTCTTTATGAACATTTATGAAAAATCATCAACCAAATATTTGTAAACTGAATCCTGCAGCATATGAAAATGATTGTACACCATGGCCAAGTGGGATTTCTTTCAGGAATGTGAGAATTGATCAATGTTATACACCACATTAACAAAATAAAGGAAAAAAAAAACATATGGTCATCTCAAATAATGCAGAAAAAGCATTAGATAAAATTTGGTACTCTTTCATGATAGAAATATCCAACAAATTAAAAATAGAAGAAAACTACTTCAGCATAATAAAAGCCATAAAAATACACAGAGAACATTACACTTAATGATGAAAAATTGATTTTATTTCCTCTAAGATCAAGAATAGGAAACTATGACTATTTCTACCATTTCTGTTCAACACAATATTTAAACTCCCTGTCAGAGCTATTAGGCAAGAAAAATGAACATCATCCAAGGTGGAAAGGAAAAGGTAAAATAAACTGTGTTCACAGATATAATTCCATATGTAGAAAGTGCTAAAATTCCACGCAAAAACTGTTGGAACTATAAATGATCTCAGCAAAGTAGCAGGATACAAAGTCAACACACAAAAATCAGTTGCATTTCTATATATTAACAATTAACAATCCTAAATGAATTTTTTTAAAAATCCATTTTCAATAGCCATAAACAGAGTAAATACTTAAGTAACTGAATCAATGGGATGAAAGACTTGTGCAATGAAAATTATCAAAGATTTCTGAAAGAAGTTGAAGCAAATATAAGTAAACAGAAATATCCCATATTCATGGATTGAAAGATTTAATATGCTAAGCTGTCAGTACTATCCAAATCAATCTACAAGGTTAATATAATTCCTATCCAAACCCCAAATACTTTTTCTTTCAGAGAGAAAAGCCCATTTTAAAATTATATGGAATCTTAAGAGACTCCAAATAGCCAAAATAATCCTCAAAAACAAGTACAAAGCTGGAGAATTCACATTTTTTGATTTAAAAAATTACTACATAGCTTTAATCAAAACCATGTTGGCTGGGCATGGTGGCTCACATCTGTAATCCCAGCATTTTGGGAGGCTGAGGTGGGCGGATCACTTGAGGTCAGGAATTTGACACCAGCCTGGGCAACATGACAAAATCCCCTCTCTACTAAAAGTACAAAAATTATCTGGGTGTGGTAGCCCACACCTTTAATCCCGGCTACTTGGTGGGTGGAGGCAGGAGAATTGCTTGAACCCAGGGGGCAGAGGTTGCAGTGAGCCCAGATTGTGCCACTGCACTCCAGCCTGGGTGACAAAGCAAGACTCCACCTCAAAAAAAAAAAAATTAAATTAAAATTTAAAAAATTAAATAAAACAGTGTGGTATTGTCATAAATGATAGAGTTCAGAAATAAACCCTAACATATGTGGTCAAATTATGTTCAAGAAGAGTACCAAGATCATTCAATAGAGAAAAGACAGTCTTTTGAACAAATAGTGCTGATAACACTACATATCCACATGCAAAAGAATGAAGTCGGACCCTTACATAACACTATATACAAAAATTAATTGAAAATGAATTCATGATCTACACATAAGACCTGGAACTGCATCTTTTGGAAGAAAGCATAGGACAAAAAGTTCATGATACTGGATTTGGGAATGACTTCCTGCATATGGCAACAAAGGCATACGGAAGAATAATAAAAAATAAGTAAATTGGACTTCAAGAAAATTTTACAATTTTAGGTAACAAAGACACTGTCAAAAGTGTAAAAAGACAACTCACAGAATGGAAAAAAAATTGCAAATCATATATCTAATAAAGTATTAATATTCAGAATACATAGAGAATTCCTAATGCTTGACAGTAAAGTACAACTCAATTTGAAAATGGGCAAAAGAGCTCAATAGATATTTCTCTAAAGAAGGTATACAAATGGCCAATAAACATATGAAAATAGGCTCAATATCATTAATAACTGGGGAAATCCAAATCAAAACTACAACGAGATACTATCTCACAACCATTAGAATAACTACTATAGAAAAAAAATGTTTAAAATGGCAAGGACATGGAGAAACGGGAACCATAGTGCACTGTTGATGGTCATGTAAAATGATACAGATGCTTTGCAAAGCACTATAGCACCCCTCAAGAAAGTAAAACTAAAATAATCATATAATACATCAAGTTACTTCTGGGTCTTGAAAACATATTTGTAGACCCATGATGATAGCAGCATTATTCACTACAGCTAAAACAGAAGAAATCCAAGTATCCATTGACTAATGAATGAATTAGCAAAAAGTTTTATGTACATAAAATGGAATATCATTCAGCCTTAAAAAAGGAATTGTGACACTTGCTACAACATAGATGGTCTTTGAGGACATAATGCTAAGTAAAATAAGCCAGATGCAAAAAGATAAACACTATTATTTCACTTATATGAGCTACCTAGTGTAGTCACACTCACAGAGACAGAAAGTAGATTAGTGGTGTTAGGGGCTGGGAGATGGGAGAAAAGAGGAGTTACTGTTTAATTGGTACAGTTTCAGTGTTGCAAGATTAAAGCAGTTCTTAATATTGATGGTGGTGATGGTTGCACATCAGTTTGAATGTACTCAATGCCAATGAGCTGTACACTTAAAAACGGTTATGGTAAATATTTTGTTATGTGTATTTTACTATAATAAAAAATAGAAAAAGTGATACATGAGGAATAGATTATAAAAGTCTCTATTTATCTCTATTATAACATTTATTGCTGCAATAGTAAATCCTGTCCCAGGAAAACGTTGTACTAATTCATCTATTTATGAGTTTGCCTCCCCAAGTAGTCCTTGAACTCAGAAGACATGTACGGTGTTCACTCTTTCTTGGCATCCAAAATATCCACCATGGGGTTGACACTCAGAAGGTATTCAATGACTATTTTTTGAAACTGTTGACTATATACTTCTATTCCATTGCAGCTAGAGAGGTAGGACACCATCTTCACTAACATAAAGCCTACTTGTATTTGCTCTAAATTAAGAATCATTTATTTAAAGAATGAGGTATTAATTGTAAGCCATTCATTATTAGTGTCTGTAACTGATACCATGTAGAAGACAGAGAGCAGGAATTGGTATGTGTGTGTAGCAGGGATGGGGGTGGGTGTTATCTCTAGATTTAAGTTTTAAAACAATGAAGGAGAAAGAGCAGAAAAAGATGGATAAGGAGAAGCAGAAAGAGGAGGAAGAGAGAAGGAAGAGGAGGAGAAAGGGAGGAAAACAAAGAGGAGCGGGAGGAAGAATAAGAAGTAAGGTAGGGAGAGGAAAAGAAAGAAGGAAGGGAGGGAGAAAAGAAGAAAGGGGAAAAGAGAGGGAGAGAAGACATGAGGAAATGAAGGAGTGGGAGAGATGGAGAGAGAGAAAGTTAGAATATGAACACAAAAGGCTTTCTCAGCTGGAGAAACTAGAAAAGATTAGTACCAGGCATGTCTTCTGCACTGTAAAAATGCTTAGGCAATAGAATATGCCTGAGGGTCTGGTTTAGGAATCTAAGCATCAAGTCTACTTGTGCAGTTCTCAGGAAACCACATACCCAATTCCTAGTAGAGTTGAGTCATGGCTTTATCCTTCTGACTATTTAGAAATAGATACCTTCAGTTTGGAGTATAGGATTACCTTCTGCAACCACAGTATTAAAAGTCAAAGTCATGGATGCTCCAAAGAGCCATTAAGCATCCCTTTCTTAACTTTGTTTCCATCCAAAGGAAGACTGTAAGAATTAGTCCGTCTGTGTGTCAGAATTTTGCTCACTTACTGCCCATTTATCAGAGAAATTGCAAGCACATTTGGTGGAAGGATGGAGAGAACATCCTTGGTGGTGGGATTATGTATGATCTCATATCCACCTAAATTATTTTTCTGAAGATCACAGATTATTGCAAATGGGGGAGAAAATAAATAAGTAATTGGTGTTATGGAAGAATGGAACCCATAAACCTCCAGTACTTTGTAACTCTGAGAAAAGTTGACAGATTATTAAGTAGTAACAGTAGGTAAAAGATTACTGAATTTCCAGTGATTACCCTAATGAGCACTTCTTCTTTGCTCTCTTATACGATAATGTGCAAAGAAATGTGTGACTAATTCTTGAATTAAAAGCATTATTTAATACGGTTCCAAGATCCCTGAAATCAATAAAATGACCGTAGGTTCCTTTGAAAAAATGTAAAAAGGCATCATTGCATTACTACTATTGAGCAAAATAGAAAACTCCTCATAAGCGTTTGTGGTTGAGGAAGTGAGCAAATCTTGTTTCAGTCAAGAAGGTTTATATAATCCTAAGCAGTCTAATCTAATAAACATTGCATTAAGAATTTGAATTTTATTATCAAGGCCAACAGTCTTCATAGGGTGCAAAACAATCCACTGAGATGCAGAAATTATCAGATTTTCTGTTTATAATGCTAAGCTAAAATGTAAAGAAAATAAGCTTTATTTATATCACCATATAAATTGTCACCGGACTTATTATTTGTGTCATATGGAAAATGGTCCTAAGTGTCATCTGGCATGCAGGTGTTCTGGGTGAAGGCTACAAAGGCCCAAAGCAAGGGTTGACCACTCTACCCTTTCTTGCTTGCACATTTTCAGCACATTACATGTTGCAGTTTCTGTGGACCAGGTTGAGTGGATTTGTGTATTAAATTATCTGGCTTTAATTAAAGTATCATAAAGTGGACAAGTGGTTTAAAAAGATTTTTTTTCCAAGAGCTGCAGGCTGAAGATAACACTAAAAATGCAAATACAAGTGAGCAACTCAAAAATGGCAAAGCTGAAACTCTTTCTTCACCTTGTAGTAACTTTTCATCAGCCACATGATGAAGAAAAACGTAATGACAATGTAATCAGCTCTGAGAAGGCATTGGCTAAAATGCTCGACATCATCAAGAAGGTCTTCTAAAACGTCTACATTTATTATTCAGAATGAACTTTGTTCTAAGTGCGTATTTTGTTATAAGCTATTGGCTAATAACAGTATAGATTCAATATGATTAGTAAGACACACGAAAATGCTATTTTCATACTATTCCCATGCTTTTATATGACACATTATGCAATATACTAATATGCTAATTATAGTTTAAGATTGTGATTCATGGGGATGTTTCATAGATATTCATAAAAAATATAAATGTAACATGTGAGGGATTCATGTCCAATAATATTTAGTGATGGAATGCTTGAAAACAAAATTGGAAACTGCTGTCTAAAAAAGTTTTCAAATAGAATAATAACCTGAAATCTAGTTTTAGAAAGGTTAACTAAAAAATTATGTTGTAGAAGGTAGATTTGGGGAAAGAATCCAAGCAGAGTTACCATCTAGTATGATATTTTGATGTTGAAGACAAGAGTCAAATAGATTTCAGAAAAATCAAGTAGTCTTTAGTTTCTGCGGAGCAAAGTAGTCCTGAGTAGACATATTTGTCCACAGGGAATATTCTTTTAAAGAAATATTATCACTCAGAGGAAAAAGCATAACAAGGTAAAGAAAACAAGAACAAGGGGAGGAAAAAGCCTGCTACCAGGAAGATAGGCCACCTTTCCTTTGACTGTTCAGAGCTAAAAACTAGGAGGGAAAAAATAAAATTTGTCTCTTCCCTAGGAAAAGAATGAAATCAATATGAAAAATATTTTATTTTCTCTTTTCTTCAAAGGATCCTGTAATTTAAATTGGAAAGGATGTACAAGGCCAGCCCTTTGTTTTTCTAAAAATACACTGAGCAAAGAAATCACCTGAGAATATAGTGAAAATGTAGATTCTGATTCAGCAAATCAAACAGTCTCTTAGGCAAGGCAAATCAAACAGTCTCCTAGGCAAGGCTGTTGCTAGTGATTGGCTGGCTCCAATTAGAGTAGCAAGGCTTCAGAGCAGGAATCTCGGAAATTATGTGAACTTGAATTATGCTTAATGAAAAATGTGAGAGCATACACCTCTGATATGTGTAAGTTTATTGAGGTATAAAGTGATATATTTGCTGTCACTTGCTACCAATATTATGGATGTTATAAAATGTAACAAAAAATTTAAAAAATATATATTCCATTAAAAATAAGTATGAATAGAAGTTCTATCTACTTCGTAGATTCCCACACAGAGGATCATATGTTGTAACCTGGGAGCATGTACCCCATTCTGAAGGCTACAGGGCTAGAAGATAAGTATTAGTTCTTGATTCTTTTGTCTGAAATTTGGGTGTTCACCCCAGATGAATAATGGTACCTTAAGGTTTGGTTACATAAGCCAGTGTTAAAGCTTTGAAAACGGGTATTGAGTCTAGTGTATATTTCTAATGTGTAATTTCTGTACATTTAATGATCGTTGAAAATAGCATGATTATTTGTCACTAATTATTAATCCTTGAAAAACAGGTATAAGTAAAAAATAAATAGCAATTTTTCAAGTAAATGCAGATAACCTAGAAGAAATCAAGTGCTCTTCTAGTTAAGCTGAATTGAAGTAATACAATTTTCTACATAGTCAAACTCTTGCATATTCTTTTGGCTATCTTTCACTTACCTGCTGGATAATCAGTTTGTCTACATGATAGACAATAGCTGTAAACCATGTGCAAGGGATCCATTAAAGCAGAATTATTCACCTTCCCAACCTTCCAAAATGGCTCATAAGAGAAGTAGAGAAAATAAGTCTCTTTTGTGGGATAGTTAGAAAACTATATAGTTTTCTATAAAGTTTTCTTGATAAGTATCTGCTACTCTGCTAACAATTTACCAAACTTACTGAATTAGTACAAAATCTAAGCTAGTACGCAAAATCTAGTGTGCATAAGAACTTTCTGTGGAACTTGTTTAAAATACAGATTCTCAGGTCTTATGGAGATCCTTTTTTATTAATATGAATAAAGTTAAAAGAAAAATAGCTTAAAAACAGACTCATAAATGTATAAAAATATATATAATAGAAAACATTTTTTAATTAATAGGGAAATGATAGTGTATTCCATAAATGGTATTATAAAAAATTGTTTTCCACGTATAAAAATTAAAAGGGGTTACATTGGTCCAGCAGGAAATAAATCGCACATGTATGTTAGAATACTTTGAAGAAGGTTTAATAAAAGGGTTGTTTATAGGATAAAGGCAGGGTATATACACTCAAACCACAAAGGTTGTCATATTCGAGGACTAGAAACAGAACTTTTACTACTCATGGACTCAAGGAAGACCAGGGTGAGAGAGGGTTACCAGAATTGAAAGTAGAGCTGTTATGTAGGGAGGGTGACTTTGACATTCAGTGTTCCTTTTAACCAAGAGATACAACTAGCTGCAGGCAACACTTCAAGAAGATACCCCAGTATTTCTTCCCTCTCATTCCAATTTCCCTCAGTTCCTTACTCTCTGAAGCAAACCAGAAGGCAGATCAAGTATTATCTTTGTTGAATGCCATATAGATGAATATTTCTGGTCAGAGAGTAGGGTGCAGAAAGGAGAACTGGTAGAGAGGGGCAAATGTAAGATATCCAACAAAGTTTGCTAATGCACACAATATGGAAAATCCATTCCAGGTACACTAAATTCTTAATTGTATGCCTAAAATGTAATTCTTATTGGTATATACTTATATAAAGTAGTATACCTATTTTTAAGAGAATTTTGTTGCTGTCATTCAGTGACAAATTTCTCAACATAGGTTAAAATAAAATCACTGTTCTGTGGTTCGAGTTCTTACCAAGATGTTAAACTAGCAAAAGTTCTAGCTCTCTCCCTCCAAAAACAACCCCAAAGAAAGTATAGGAGAACATCGAGATGAAATGGGAGAGTTCCCTGACCACACTCACAGGACATTCGACAGGAGTGTGGCTCGTCTGTGTGGTTGCCACCACTGCTCAAACCCCTCATGGGAGGATAAGCACTCAGAGGGACAGGTGCAGGAGTTCAAGTGGACATGTGTTACAGTGTGCTCTTTTAGGCTTGTTGTCCATGGATGGTTTAAGTGTTAAGCTGGTTAGCACTTAACATTGCAAGGGCAGAGGGCTAGTACAACAGCTTTCTGCATCCTGAGCTCTTGTGCAGCATCCCAGAAGATTTAGGCCACACATGGACTTGAAGGATGGTGAGTGCATGGTTTTATTGTGTAGTGGAGGTGGTTCTCAGTGGGGTGGATGGGGAGATGGACAGGGGATGGAGTGGGAAGATGATCTTCCCCGGGAGTTTGGCCATCCAGCGGCCAATTCTCCAACTGTCCCCAAAGTCCTCCTGACATTCCTTTTCTTCTCTCCTTCTCTGCTGCACTCTTCTGCCATTTGTCTGCTCATCTCCTGTTTGTCACCTAGTCTGCTTCTGAGGCCTGGGGTTTGGAGTTTATATGGGCACAGGATAGGGAGCATGGCAGGCCAAAAGGCAACTTTTAGGCACAAAAACTGGAATGCCTGTCCTCATTTAGGGTCACAGGTATCCAAGCTTGAGGGTGGGGCCTTTGCCAGGTAACTGCCCACTTCTACCCAGTATTCCCCTCTCCAATGTCTATATCAAAGATACACCAAAAAACAAAAACCCCTAGGGTGCACCATTGTTTGTGTGGTGTAGTGGTTTTATTGGAGGATAAAAAGCAAGGCTTTTCTTGATTATCTTCAATCTTTGCTTTGTGATCAACTAATAGTTCTCAAAGTTTGGTCCCAGGCTGGTGGAATCCACATCACCTGGGAACTTGTGAGAAACTCAAATTATTGGGTCCTATCCCAGATAAACTGAGCCAGAAACTGAAATAGGATAGAGCCCATAAATCTGTTTTAACAAGTCCTCCAGGAGATTCCAATACTCACTAACATTTGAGAACCACTGGGATAAACAATGCCTGTATCTACCCTAGCGTTGTCAGATTTAGCAAATCAAAATACAGTATAGCCAATTAAATTTGAATTTCAGATAAACAACAAATTTTTCTTTTGTGTAAGTGTGCTACTGAAATTCAAATTTAACTGGATGCCCTGCATTTTATTGGGCAACCCTAATCTATACCTGTAATTAGTCAAAACTCTGGTCCAGGTGTCTTTCAGAGTAAACTCTGGACAGCTCAGAAGCACAGTGGTTGTGCTGGGAAAACAGGTTGGGACTAATTAAGTACTACAGTACTGACAGCTGTCGATCATCAGCATCATCTTAGAGCTTGTAAAAATTTGCAAATTCTTAGCCCCACCTTTGCATCACTAAATCAGAAACTCTGGGGATGTGGCCCAGGACTCTATGGTTTACGAAGACCTACAGGTGTCTCTTATGTACCCTGAAGTTTGAGAAGCACTGAACTAACTAATCTCAGGCAATGAATCTGACCTCTCTCTCTTTTAAATACCCAAGACTAAGAATAGGCTGCTTCTCTCAGGAAAGCATAGAGTGAAGCTTTGCCCGGAGGGATTATTTTGTTGACATACCAGCATTCCTGTGGAATTGTATTCATTAGAAATAAGTAACTAAGAGCAGCCTATAGTCAAGGGGAAACAAATTAAGCTTCATCTCATGAAGAAAGAACACTAAGAATTTGAAGATACTGTTAGAAGAAAAACTTTAGCTCAATTAAATTTAAAGGAGTTTAATTGAGCAATGAACAATTCACTCATCTGGCAGCCCCCAGAATCACAGCAGATTCAGAGAGACTCCAGGGATGCCTCATGGTCAGAACACATTTATAGACAAAAAAATGTAAATAACAAACAGAAATCAGAAGTGAGGAACAGAAACAACTGAATTGGTTGCAACTGAATTGGTTACAGGCAAATAAGGTGTTTGCCTTATTTGAAAACAGTTTGAACACTCATCAGTGTATGAATGGTTGAAGTACGGCTGTTGGGATTGTCCAAGACTCAGCTATGGTTACAGGTGCATACTTCTAAGTTAGGTTTTCAATCCTGTCTCGCTATTGTGTTAGGTTGCAGTTCCACAAGGACTCAAATATAGAAGTACGACGTTTTTCTTAGCCCATACTTAGTCTGATTTAAAAGTATGTATTTTTAAATCGCCACAGACACAGAATGTTGAAACTAAAAGCATGGAAAAATTAATATCAATCAAATGCTATGATAACCAAAGGAAACCTGGGATTACTATATTAATATGATATAAAATTAATTTAAAACAAGCACAAACACAATTTATTAGAGATTGATAGGATCACAACTAGAAAATAAAGGGTTCAACTCAGTAACCAAAATATAACAATTTAAAAGATGTAAACATTTAATAAAATTGCTTTAAAACATACAAAGCAAAAAAGCAATGGAACTACAAAGAGAAACACAAATCCTCTACTTTAATAGGAAAATTCAAAACATCTCTCTTGATTGACAATTCAATAAGACAGAAAACTAATAAGGACATAGAAGATCTGGAAAACACAACCAAAACATTCAACTTAATGACTACATGTAGAATTCTATGCAACAATTGGAAAATATACTTATTTTCATTCATGTATTCACATATTGGTTATGTACAAAGCCATAGAGAAAGCCTCAATAAACTTCAAAGAACAGGTATTCTTCAGATCACAATCTGTCATCAAAATATAATTAGGTTAAACTTTAATAACAAAAATATTTTCTAAGAACCTTCACAGTAATTTAAAAATCCATGGATGTACTAGAGAAGAAATAATGATAAAAATTTTAACCTACTTATAATTAAATCATAATAAAGAATAATATCCTGTACTATGAAAGTTAGCAAACATTATATACCATGGGATATTTACGGCCTTAAGTACCTACATAAGAAAAGAAGAAAACTTAAAAATCAATGCATAAATACCTATCCTAAGAAGTTAGCAATAGAAAATTATCATTATCATAATAAGCAAAGAGAAGAATAAAAATTAATAAAAATAGCATACAAAAATATAATGGTAAAGATAAAACAATGAGTTGGTTCTTTGAAAAAATTAAAATAGATGAGGCAGAAATAATCAAGAGATAAAGAAGAAAAAACTAAATAACATTATTTTTAAAAACTGACACTCATATATAGAGTATAAACTTACAATAAAATAAAACAATATACCATAAATAATATTGTGATTTAATTAAAAACTTAAGTGACTGTGATAGTTATTTTTATGTCAAGTTGATTGGGCAATAAGGTGCCCAGATATCTGGTCAAACATTATCCTGGTTGTTTCCACAAGGATGTTTCTGGATGAAATTAACATTTAAATCAATAGACTGAGTAAAGCAAATGGGTGGGCCTTATCCAATCAGTTGAAGGCCTGAATCAAATAAAAAGGCTGATGTCCCCAACCAAAAAGTAATTCCTCCTGCCTGATTGCTTTCAAAATGGAATATCAGCTTTTTCCTGCCTTTGGATTTGAACTGAAACATCAAGTCTTTCTAGATCTCATGTCTGCCAGCATTTAGACAGGACCTACACCATGGGCACTCCTGTTTCTCAGGCCTTCAGGTTTGGACTGTAACTACACTATCAGCTTTCCTGTGTCTCCAGGTTTCTGTCTTTCTTTGCAAATCTTAGGACTTGCAAACCTTCATAATTATCACACAAACACACATACACCCTATTGGTTCTCTTTTTATGGTGAACCCTAATTGAGTAATGTAGACAAATACTTAGGAAAAAATATAACATCAGAACTCAGTGAAAAAGAAATAATAAGCTTCATTAGTCCTGTAAACATTAAGAATTGTAGCAGTTAAAGAATCACTAAGCCAAGATAGTTTAAAATAAATTCTTATCAATCTTCCAAGGCAAAGAAAAGAAAAAAGGACAAACATTTACATCCACATCCAAATTGGGTATATTCGGATAGACAAAGATAATTTTACTTTTAAATCTTTATAAATGAAGTTCACTGCATTATCAAATTGAAAGAGAAACACCATATGATAATTTCAATAGAAGTAAAATAATTTGATGAAAGTCAACACTTATTCAGAATAAAATATACAGCTAAATAGAATTCTAAATGGAAAAAAAATAAGAATTATTCTTTCATAGTAGAGACTGAGACAAGGGGACCCATTGCCACCACTTCTAGTTAATATTTTAGAAGAAATACTAGCCAGTATACGAATTAAGAGAAGAAGATAGATGGCCGAATAGGAAGAGCTCCAGTCTCCAGCTCCCAGGGCGAACAACACAGAAGACAGGTGATTTCTGCATTTTCAACTGAGGTACTGGGTTCATCTCACTAGGGAGTGCTGGACAATCGGTGCTGGTCGGCTGCTGCAGCCCAAACAGCAAGACCTGAAGCAGGGTGAGGCATCGCCTCACCCGGGAAGCGCAAGGGGGAAGGGAATCCCTTTTCCTAGCCAGGGGAACTGAGACACACAACACCTGGAAACTCGGGTAACTCCCACCCCAATATTGCACTTTACCAAGGGTCTTAGCAAATGGGCACAACAGGAGATTATATCCCACACCTGGCCGGGAGGGTCTCACGGCCACAGAGCCTCCCTCATTGCTACCACAGCAGTCTGCGATCCAACGGCAAGGCAGCAGCGAGGCTGGGGGAGGGGTGCCCGCCATTGCTGAGACTTAAGTAGGCAAACAAAGCTGCTGGGAAGCTCGAACTCGGTGGAGCTCACAGCAGCTCAAGGAGGCCTACCTGTCTCTGTAGACTCCGCCTCTGGGGACAGGGCACAGCTAAACAACAACAGCAACAAAAAAAGCAGCAGAAACCTCCGCAGATGCAATCGACTCGGTCTGACAGCTTTGAAGAGAGCAGTGGATCTCCCAAAACAGAGGTTTAGATCTGAGAAAGGACAGACTGCCTGCTCAAGTGGGTCCCTGACCACTGAGTAGCCTAACTGGGAGACATCCCCCACTAGGGGCAGACCGACACCCTACACCTCACATGGTGGAGTACACCCCTGAGAGGAAG
>NW_012116021.1:3383399-3383733 GCF_000951035.1 Colobus angolensis palliatus | reverse complement strand
GAGTGGAAGAATTGATAACTAGAATAATTAATGCAGAGAAGGACATAAATGAACTGACAGAGATGAAAACCATGACACAAGAAATATGTGACAAATGCACAAGTTTCAGTAACCGACTCGATCAACTGGAAGAAAGAGTATCAATGATTGAGGATTAAATGAATGAAATGAAGCGAGAAGAGAAATCTAAAGAAAAAAGAAGAAAAAGAAATGAACAAAGCCTGCAAGAAGTATGGGACTGTGTAAAAAGACCAAATCTACGTCTGATTGGGGTGCCTGAAAGTGAGGGGGAAAATGGAACCAAGTTGGAAAACACTCTTCAGGATATCATCCA
>NW_012116021.1:3346642-3380275 GCF_000951035.1 Colobus angolensis palliatus | reverse complement strand
TGACGAGTTGATGGGTGCAGCACACCAACATGGCACAAGTATACATATGTAACAAACCTGCATGTTATGCACATGTACCCTAGAACTTAAAGTATAAAAAAATAAAAAATAAAAAGAATTAAGAGAAGAAAAATAAGAAAATTATAAATTTTTGAATGGAAAAAAGTAAAACTGTCATCATTTGAAGATGATATGACTATTTACATAGAATACCTAAAATAATACAGGGAAATTATTTTAGAAATAATTGAAGAGTTTAGCAAAATATCTACATTAGTATATAAAACAGTTGCATTTCTGGACAGCTGACATAAACCTGAAAAGGCAATTGAAACGAAGACACATTTTTTAGTAATATCAGGGAAAATCCCACATTAAGAAATAAAACAAAAAATTAAAACCTTATAGAAAAAAATACAGATTTATTAGACATAGCAAAGATGACATAAATAAGAGGGAAAAAAAATACAACATACCAAGTTAAGACAGGAATATCACAGAGAGAGGTTAATGCTCTCAAAATTCATCCCTAGGTTCAATGAAAAGCCCCTCAAATTGTAACAAGGGTTTTTTTTTTTTTTTAACTTGATATTTCTAATATGTATTTAGTGGAGTAATGGGCCAAAAATAATAGCCAGGATACTTTTAATAAGAGCAGAGAGGAGGAACTTGCCTTGCCAGGTATCAATAGCAGGAAGCTACAGTAATAAAGATAGCACGATGTTGGTATAACAGAGACAAATTCACCTTGGAATCAGAAGCAGACCCACACATTTATGCCACATTGGGATATGATAGAGGGGTCATGTCAGACAAGAATATAAAAGGGAGACTTTTGATAAAAAGATGTGGTAAATAGAAAATCACATAAAAAATAAATTTGTTTTCTAATCTCATAAGATTTAATAAAAGTCGATTCCAGATTGATGTTAAAGGATATAAAGCTCTTAGTAGAAAATGTAGATGCATACAGTTTAGAAATTGAGGTAGGAAAAAAATTCTTAAATAAGATAGAAGTGGAAAGGAATAAAAACATCAATAAATTTGGTAATATTTAAATCAGGATTTTTTTATTCATCAAGAGTTCTTAAAGAATATGGAAAAAATAGTTTCAAACTAGGAAAGGATACCTGTATTACATAAAATGAAAAGACTAATACGAAGAACACATTTTAAAAACTCATAAAAATTAACTGGAAAAATACCAGCAAACCAATAAAAAAAGAAGGAGTGGTATGGAGAGTGAGAATAGCCATCTTACAGAGAAGCAAACTTGCGATGAAATAGTCAACAATTTAATTAGTGATAAGAGAAATGCCAATAATGATCACGAACAGTTTATATTATTTAATTGACAAAAAATAAAAATCTGACAATATGAAGTATTGGAGAGAAGTGCATTGACGGAATGTCTTGTATATTGCTGGAGGGAGTATAAATTCGGTGAACTACTTTGGAAAATGGTTTGATATTCCCCTTTAGAGTCCCCATGTTTTGGCCTGGCAATTCTATGGCTCAGAATATACCCAAGAGAAACTCTTGCATGTGAACACAGGAGACATGACCTGGAATATTTATAGCAGTACTGTTCACATTATTCAAAATTTGGGAACAGCCCAAATGCTCACCAGCAGGACAGTGGATGGCTAAAATATGGTATATGCACACCGTAAAACATCACAAGCAATGAGGATGAGTAACTATGGGGACATGCAAAAAGAGGGATGAAATTTAGCAGTATAATATTAAGTAAAAAGTAATTCTGGTAGGATTATATGCAGTATGATACTCATTTTTATAAAATTAAATATAAGTACAAATAACATATGTAATATATAATTTTAGGAATTCCTACATATAAAATAAATGTGTAAAAAGGAAAGCAGGAGAAGGATGAATATGAAATTCAAGATGATCACCTTCTCAGACAAGGGTTGGCAGAGGGATGAGAAAAGTTGATAGATTCATGGATGGCTACAACATTATTAAAAATAACTAAAGGAAATCATGCATGGATCAACAATGGAATGATTTTAATGGATACAATTTTGCTTACCTGAGGTCTAAAGGTGGCAGGGAATTCACTGTCTCCCACAGGAAATTGGGACTCTGATTACAGAAATGATGCTGTGGCTACAGTGAAGAGGTAGGTAGATATGTAGCCACAAGAACTGTTCTTTTTCGTGCATGAGGGAGGTCATTGTCCTCAGAGAGAAGGTGTTTCTTGTCCTTTGTTGTTACCTGGAACTGCTCTGCTTCTTTCTTTTGTTGCAGCAAGAAAGCTCTATATGGGATGGCAAATTCCACAGTCAGCTCTTATGACACAGACTGGTCAGGATATGCTATGTCAGAGCCCTTTGATTTCAACTGATAGCACTGATGATTTCCACAGAGCTCACTCCTATAGCCTACCCCTGCTGACTCTGATCTTAGGGAAACTCCCCTTTTTGAAGCTCCTCTCTTATTGTTTCCATATTGACATGTTCTTTTTTAAAAAAATAAATAAATTATGTTCTCAATTACAGGAATTTGTAGCATCCATAGCAGAGGTTCTTAAATGCCATGGTCTGTTGATGGACAGCTTCCTATATTCCTAATGCCTCTGTGAATCTGTGCTTTTATTTTTCCCTTTCTCTGTCACTTCACTGGGCTTTAAGTCATGAGGAGGTATAACATCATGTACTCTGTCAGCCATCTTAAACTGGAAGTTCTTGGAAATTCATTTAGAATGAGGACAGGGAGCTGGGGCTGCTTTGGTCTCTTTGAAAAGATAAAATGTTGATGACTTAGAAAGATGTGTTCTAGTTGTTTGAGTCAGGATTCTTAAATTATTTATCAGACTCAGGCTGAGTTACTAGAACTGAACAAAACAAACAGAATGAATCTAAAGAAAATTGGGTTTCCAACAACTGAGTCTTTAAACAGAAAGTCTATAACCCTCAGCACAAGTGCTGTATTCCTCAGACTTCAGCAACTTTCAGACATACTAAATATATGTATATAGTAAACACATTAAGAACTGTTGAAATGATAACAAGCTGAACTTCAAATAATTTGTTAGAATGGCTTCTCTTGTTTTCTCCCATTGAAAATGCTCACTTATATTCTGCAGGAATGGTCTGCAATTTTAATTTAATTTTGTTTGCAAGACATTCTAACCTACTATGATATGAGAGATACACTGAAGAAGTGCATGTATTGTTTTTGTTTGTTTTTTTCATATGACCCCTTTTGGAAAAATTCTGTTAGAGTTATTACAAAGAGTAGTTTTATTAGGCTACATAAATAATATGCACCAAAATTTCCAGGAAGATTGTAGAAAATAAAACAGTGAGAATCCCTGAGATATAATATTACACTTTGTCTCCTGAGTCATCTAAGATTGATCTTCAATGCTACCCAAGACCTCCCACGGATAAACTTGACCCTTTATTTTATTTTTTGCCCATTCACTCACCTTCTTTGGTTGTACCCTGGTTTTCCATCACAACTAAAATCCAGATACTAGCCTATCTATGAATTCCACAGTCTTGATTATAGCTTGCAATGACCTGGCCTTGCCCTGCTGTCTCCCTGTCTTCATGGTTTAATCACATTGCCTTTGGTTTCTGAAACATGCCAAGATCCTTGCACTTGTGTTTTTCTTCTTTCTGCCTAGAGTATTCGTACCCTTTCACCTCTTCTGACTAGCATCGATTGACTCTGTAATTCTCAGCTTAAATACCTCTCATTCACGAATGTTTTTCTGACCTCCCTACATAAAATCCTAGCAGCTTGAAGTTTTCCCTTAGAGCAATGATCAATATTACAATTTTATACCTGTGTTATATTTCCCTTTGGTTCCTGTTTAAAGTGTCTTCAGTATGGCATTAGGACGGGTATGATACCTCTTTGTTCCCTGTGTAAATGCAATAAATGTACAGTGGTTAAAACTTAGTAGGTTTCCAATACATATTTACTGAGTTCCACAAATCAAAGGTAGAGTTTTAGATAAATTAGGGCTAAAGTACACACTTGAGGAAAAACCAAGCCCAGATTCACTTTGTTACGTATTGCACTTGTTAGAGCCTGATCTTTCACCCCAATGTGACCTAATTCACTATTGATTCTATAATGAAGTTTTATTTTACTATCAAAAAAGTTAGAGATCTTAATATATTCCCTGAATCTTTATCTTTAGGCAAGTCACAAAACCTTTCTGAGCCATGGTTCTTTTGTTTGAAGAATGAAGGTCAGGTTAGTCAGGATGATTAAGTGAGACCATTTAAACATAGAGGTAAGCACTGATCCAAGAGCACACAGCCACACATAGATGCTAGCTCCTTTTCGTCACTATTATACTTGTGTGTGAGTTCAGACCAGGTTTGAGAGCACACAGCCAACATAAGAGCACTCTCACTTCTGACACCAATTGTAACTTGAGCACGGTGGTTCCCTAAACTACCCTCAGATGTGATAATTTGCTAAAAGAACTCACAGAATTCACTGCAAGCCATTATACTCATGGTTACATACGGTTTCACAGTGAAAGAATGCAGATTAAAATCAGCCAAGGGAGAGACACATAGAGCAGAATCCACAAGGCATCCAAATGTGGAGTTTCTAGTCCTGAATGTGGAGTCAGGACAGTGTTAATTCTTCCTAGCCATAATGTGGGATAACAGGATGGAGTATTGTTGACCTAAGCCACACCTGATACACACCTGAGCCACGGTGCCCAGGGCATTTACTGGGGCTTCATGGCTTAGGCATGATTGATTGCCTACATAGTTGATCTTTATCTCCAAGTTGGCTGAGATTGTGTGTTCCAAAAGTCCCCACCGTAAGTGACATTGTTACCATCTGGTTTGGCCTAAGGGCCTCACCCTAAATCACATTGCTAGACAATCCAGTGCGATGCAAAGCCCCCGGACAAACAGACACATCTATTAGGCATGCTGTTGCAATGAGTAGAAATTACCTTGTAATCTCTAAGGCAGAGGTCAGGCCTATTTCGGGGCAAGGTTAAATTAGTTATTACATAGATGGATACCACATGTTCACCTATTGGCTCCTTATACAAACTCTATTTTCATACCCATCTTCTTCATCAATTCAAAGTTCTATCTTCCCTGGAACATTAATGTCTCTTGGTCTCCTCTCCTTGCTCAGTGACATAGAGTCATCTTCAAGCTGAATGTAAGTAAGCTGAATGCTTATTAATGTATTGATCTTAATCTATTTAGACTGCTCTAAAAAAATACCACAAACCAGGTAGATTATAAACAACAGAAATTTATTTCTCACAGTTTTGGAGGCTGGGAAGTGTAAGATCAAGGTGCCAGAAGACTCAGTGCAACAAAGGCCACTTTCTTACATATGGCACTTTCTTGCTGTGTCTTTACATGACAGAGAGAGCAAGGCAGACCTCTGGGACTTTTTTTTTAAGGATGATAATCCCCTTTATGAGGGCTTCATCCTCATGACCTAATCACTTCCAAAATGGCCCTATCTCCTAATACCATCACCTATGAGTTAAGATATAAATTTGGGGGAACACATACATTCAAACCATATCAATATACTACAACCCTATGTGCCTTTCACTAGGTTTCTCTAAAATGATCTCTTACCTCAACTCTATAGCAATATGGTATAGTAGTCCAAGACAGACTTTGGAGCCAAAATCCTAAAACCTGCCACTGACTAGGTCTGTAACTTTATGTCTCTGTGTCTTTTTCTTTTTCCAAAATTAGTGAATCCCCAGAGATATTCCCCTATGCCTATTTTGTACAGACTATATATAAGAATCACCTGGGGAACTTGTTAAAACCTGATATTTCTTGGTGAAGCAGTCAGTATTCTTGGTTGCAAACGACAGAACCCACTCTTGCAAGTTGAAGCAAAAAGGAGCTTATTACAGCATGTACAATTGCTCTTAAAATCCCCATAGTCTCAGAGTCTGAGATTTCAGCTCTGAGAATACAGAGACAAAACAGGATAAAAACTGCACCACTGGTTGGCTCCCAGACTTGACTCTACCACTGCTGCTGTTACAAAGTACCCAGCATGAACATTGAGCACTAAATCCTGAAGCCAAAATATTGAGCAAAGTGTGTGTCCACAGGATCTCAGCTAGAACTGCCTCTAAAGACTCTATAACTCTCTGCCAATCTCCAGGTGCCCCAGTGATAAAACATTACTTCCCTCCTCACACCACCCTTTCCAGAAATGAACCCCAAGAAGAGGCATCTGTTGGACAGAGCCTAGAGTGAATATTATGACCCCAGCCACAAGGCAACTGCCAAAGTGAGTGTTCAGGTGTCGACTTTGAGAAGATGAGGCTTGAGTTGCAGGAAATAACTAAAATGTAGAAGTAGTGTACCAAATATTCTGACACACACAAATGTTACAAAAGAAGACTGCATCTGTTGCCTATTATGAGAAGCAGAAGTCCAATCACATCTGCCCACTACATCTTGGTATCAGTAAATACCAAGTAAAACACTAAGTAAAACAACACAGTGAAGCACTAGATGGAACAATGCTTTACTCACATATGGAAGAGATAGAGCAAGATTGACTTCAGTGGGAGGCACTGATCCCCCATGGCCAGTAGGTGCCTTCCAGCTACCAAAACAGGGCAATTGAGCTGTATACATCCATCTTGAGTTGCAACAGAAGGATACTGTCTCCTCTTCACAGAGAACTCATAAAGCAGTGGGATTGGCCAGGAGCTGTATGATGCAGATACTTAAGTGGAACAAAAAATACACACTGAGCCTGAAATAGGAATGGTTTTTCCATGTAAGATGAAAAGTCCAGCACAGGCTGTGAGGACGCTTTATCTCTTTGTAAGGAAGTGTCCCAGGCCCAAGGCCCATTCTTAGGCAGCTGAGTGGAGGTCAAAAGACTGCACGCAGGAGACTGACTTTTCTAACAAATGTGATAGACACTCATCCATGTGATTCCAAAATCACCCAACCACAAGGACAATGTGCACCCTTCATCTGTATTTCAGTTAAAATAACACTACCCCTCTGCCCCAACAAACATAAAATAGTGATTCATCATAAATGAGACAAACCAAAGACTTAGTTGCACTTTCCTCTTCTAAGACTTGTATCTTAAGTGATATCCTTTCTCCTTCAGTTCTACCACAATCCTATTGACTAAATTGGTAGAACAATATAATCTATGTGCTAAATTTTATAGTCACCTAATATAAATACATTCTATAAACAATAGAAGAAAATAAGGGAATCATTTAAGTATTAATTACAAAATCAATAAGAAGTTTTGGATAAGTACTGCTTTAATTTCTGCTCTAGGGCAAGCAGCCTTGAATGGTATTTATTATTTTATCCACTACATTTCTATGTTCATTTTGCTCTGTCAACACTAGATGCTCTCTACTCTTCTCCAGGTGGATGGCCTAAATTTCATCCTTGAACGATTATAATTCTTCCTGGCTTTACCTACATGAAGTCACTTTAGTTTTCCATTAACATCTACCCTTGTGCATGGCAAAAGCAGGAAACATACCAAGAGATCCCCCTGAGTTTTAGGAAAAAAACTCTCTTCCCCTATTCTCACACCTAGTATATATCAACAAACCCCTCTGTTTCTTGAAAACCAGAATTAATAACCCCACAAAGACCATTTTTACTCCTGCTCACACAATGTCCCCAGAAGCTTGAAATTTCAATGGAACTATTATTGAACCCCGTGGAGGGAGCATTTCTACAATGGCTACTAAGACCTCTGAACCAGCAGAAACTGGAGATAGAGTAAGGAAAGCACAATATCATGAATATGCTATTAGATAAAATGGTGTAAAGTGGCATTCCCTCTTCCACCCCTCATTTCTGAATTCATGAATACCGGCTATTAGGGATGCAGCACCGGTTTTTTCTCCTACTGGTACATTCAGTTATTAAAATCTTATTTTATTTTCTGTAAGACCAACTATTAGGCTGGTGCAAAAGTAATTGCTGTTTCTGTCATTTAAGAATAATGGCAAAAACTGCAATTACTCTTGCACCAAAAATATTTCTGGATCATGGGTGGTCATCATAGGACCTCTAAATTCTGTGAGTATAAGCGCATGGCATTAATTCTTTTACTGTAAAATCAGTTTTTTGGTCTGAGACAATGTTGTTGCATAGGGCATTTACTCAGTCCAGGATTATATTGTCATAGAAATATGGCTGGTAGAGGAGACAATTCTAAATCTAGGTTCTATGTCTGTCACAGATAAGACAAATTAGAAAGATTCCAATGTATTCAGTCTACTACTGGTAGGTTGGTTGGTTCCCCCATATTTAGTATAATAACAGGGTTCAGAATTGGTCACACCACTGCAAAATTGGGCACCCAGGCTTGGCAATAGTCAAGTCATCTTTGAAGAGAAGTCCATGCTGCTGAGCCTTTGTATAATCTGGATCCCTGTCCCCATGAACTTCTCGAGCAAGCCTTGTGGCTGCTAATGAAAAGGGAATGTTATGCATTAGGCATTTTTTTTTTCCACCTGATTTCTTGTATCCTTCCCTGCTGCTAGAGGCTTTTGTGAATATTTACTTGGAAAATAAGTTTTCTCACTTAAGGCTCACTCTGAAGTCCCTTTCATGAAATTGTTACCCAAAATACTTTATCACCATTATACCAGAATTCTATTTCCCACTAAGCACCTGACCAAATCAAAGCTCAGAAAACAAACTAGTGAAACAGAGAAATGTAACCATTACAACATAAATGGCACATTGAAAGCCATAAAGATGAGAATTAGCATTACTGAAAACAAAGGATAGGAATGACAAATAAGAAAAATGTCAAAATGAAATCGAAATAAAAAGAAATAAAACTAAAAGATAAAGTTTAAATAATGAGAGAAGAAATGACAGATCTGGAAGAAAGATGAATTTGATTCAATATATACTGATAACCAGGAAGATGAGAGTTAAATAAATGGATCAAAACCTATTCAAATAAATCAAAAATTTTTTCAGACCTAAAAAAACACTGTGACATGTATAGTTTTGAAAAGTTCCTTGTGTCTTGGTAAATATACTGGATTTTAAAATTAAACAGAGAATCTTTTGCATATCAAGCCATGCATCAAATAATGTCTGCTATAAGGGATGGGAGTAGGGCTTGGTGGCTCAGGCTGGGTGGCTCTACAACAAATGCTAAAATACAGTGGATCTGTACCTACCAAGCCTTTAGAGAAAGAAAGCTGGATCTTAAGCTTTAACCATTCAGCCCAAGGGTGAACAGATAAATGAAGCTAAAATACCCAAGGTAAGTGGTGAACACATTCAGCAATGAAAGAAAGACAGAAACAAAAGTGAGGCCCATGATTGCAGAAAGCAAAGTGTTACAGGAAATGACAGTGTGGAAATAATATAACTAACACAAGTGGAGGGAAAAAGGAGATAAAGGCAGAGGTAAGGTAAATATGTTTGATTACCTCACCTTTTTATTGTAGGATATCAAAAGGCCTAATTTAAATCTGAAATTGCCTGCTATAAATGTGTAGGTATACTTAAAGGTACAAAGGTAGACAGGGAAAAAAATTTAAAAATATAAAACAGTTAACTGAAATCAATTGTTGGAAGAAAGGAAGGGAAAGGGGATGTTTATTTTGCCATCTCTTGTAGCTGAGCATCAGCAGGCACTGTTTTAATAAGTAGAAGAATGGGTATATTTGATAAAGTTATTTTCTGAAATTTAAAGTAAGCATATATGTTACCTATAGAAACTTTTAAATTACTAAATAAAAGTAATTTATAATATAAATCAAATCAATATATAAATATAAAATATATTAAAATATGACAAAATAGAATTAAATTAAACAAAAATGACGGTTCCTCATTGCCCTTGACATATTGTTCAGATTCTATAATAGCACACTCTGAGTTTTCTCATGTATCTTTCTGGACTCTTCTCCAACTACTGCATATAGTATACTCTATGCTTCCTCAACTGTACTATCTACACATTTCATAACATATGTATTTGCTTCCTGGCTTTCATGCATGTCATCATGCTATCCCATCTGCCTTGAAGGCTTCTTCTTCCCACCTCTGCACGCTTCTTTACTGAAATGTCTTCAGGAGCTTTCTTTGAAAGTTTTTTGATGCCCTTAGGCAAGACTGTTTTCTCTTTTGGTCATTGGTTTACTTAATATGTAGGATATAGCTTTATAGCCATTTCTTTTTTGGTCCTTTTGTCCCCCTTCCTAGCTTGTATACTCCTCCCTGATGAAGACAAATGTTTATACATCCTTCTGTTTCCAACACTTTAGCACCATTAAAAGAAGCAATAAATGAACAAGAATAAGGTCTATTATATGTGTTTTCTTCATTGTTTAAACTTTATGTGAATACAAGTATTTGTTTATATGCAAAATTGCATACCTATATGTAGCTAGGTAAAGACAATATAGGCTGATCACGGTGGCTTATGCCTTTGATCCCAACAATTTGGGAGTCTAAGGTAGGAGAATCGCTTGAGGCCAGGGGTTCATGACTAGTCTAGGCAACATAGCAAGACCTTGTCTCTAAAAAAGATGAAAAAAAAATAGCCTGGCCTGTGGAGGCACTTGCCTGTAGTCCCAGCTGCTTGAGAAGCTGAGGCAGGAGGACTGCTTGAGCCCAGAAGACTGAAACTGCCCTAAGCTGTGATTGGGCCACTGCACTCTAGCCTGGATGACAGAGTGAGACCCTGTCTCAAAGAAGAAAAGACAAAAAAGTAATGTAGATATAGATACACATACTCAAGATTTTAAGCTCCTTGAAGGAAGGCAATACAATGTTTTTACCTGTTTTTATAAATCCTGCAACATTTTGAGTAGGGTTTAACATGGAATTGAAATTCAGTAACTACTTGTCGGAACATTCATGGTTATTGGGAAGAAAATAAAATTTTGAAGACATTAGCAATTATTTTACTGATATTATATGAATTGTATGAATGAGACCTTTTATTCACCTCATAATACTACATTCCCTAAAAGGTAAGTTGAATTGCTTAAAAGGACAGTCTGACATTTCCCATGAAAAATTATTAATACTTTGCTTGACTCTCTCAATGCGAGTTACTGTTAAACACTTAATTTCCAGGATTCTTCACCTTCTCCTTGGACTATCAGATTTTTTAAATATTCTAGCATTCCTCCAATTCCCTATAATTACATTAGTTAAGTTATTTTAAAATTTCCAATGGCACAGCATTTGGTCAGATCAACAAAATCATGTCCATCTATTGCAATAGTCAGTTATTCTCTACCACTTCTTACAAAAAGGATTCTTTTGTAAGAGAGAAAAGCTCAAAATTAGCCACTAATTATCTCTACTATATTTCTTAAATTGTAAATAGGTTAAATTTATCATTTTCACCAATCCGTGTACCCTGAAATTTCTGTGTGTGTGTGTGTGTTTCCCAAAATTGGATCCATTCATCCCCTGGATGTGTCCCATCATCTCATTCCATGCTTTCCTGAGAATCCTATCTAGTTCTTTGTTTGCACTCACTCAATCTGTGCCCTTTTCCTTCTTGCTTCTTTGTGTAGAGACAGACTTTCACGACTATGCAGGGATCACTTTTATTGTGTTATTTCTTCTCTCTTTCTACTACTGATTTCCACTTGGCCTGCAGACAAAGCAGCAGCCTTTCATAAAGCCCTGTTAGCTGTTTCTTGAGAGTATTACCCTTCATGGGCCTAGTTAAAGAGGGTATTTAGAAGCTGGCAGGTTATTCAATAACTCTACTCATTTTTATGAAGTGAGCTACACAGAAGTGTTTATTGTGATTTACAGATGGGCTGCACAGAAACTGTGCATCATGACCTCCAAGTGGCCCTGCTACCCAATATCACTTTCCTTGCTACTGTATCTCAGTGTATCCCAAGAAACAGGTAAACATAACTCAGCATGTTTAGTATACAAACTGCCAACACCTCAAGGAACAGCCTTCAAAACAAATGTGACTCCAAAGCTAGTATATTCTAAAATCTTAACTGGTTTTATAAAAGGTAAATTAGGGGTTCTGCCTTGTTTTTTAAATCTGTATTGATTTCATGTCTTGAAGCAAAACAGAATCAGTTTCTACACACTGTTGGAATTGGGCTCTGCCTTTTATCTTTCCCTGTTTATCTTAAGTGAAAGGGGAAGTGGCTGAATAGGACACAAGCTTTAATGTCATATGATCAAGAAAAAACATTCCTCTTTGTCGCCCTACAATGTCTACAGCAGTCAACATATTCAAGTCATTAATGTGAACTCCCCATTCTCCATATCCAACATTCAACAAATAAGTTCTTAGACCCCACTCAGCAGTTTATAGCAGTGCTGAGGGCTACCTACAAGAACAATTCTATCACTATTTCCTGAGTTCCTGATGGGCATAAACCATAAGGAGATAAACGGAATTCCAAGCCAAGAAACCTGAAATTCAAACTCTCTACTGGTCTCATACAAATTCCAGAATATTGCTTCAATCACAATAGAAAGATAAAACACAAAACACTGGAGAACTGAAGATGGAGCTGGGTCTGTGCAAATAAAACAAATAAAAAAATTGACTTTGTAAAGGAAACTTAAAAAATTTGGCAAGCCAAATATGTTTAAAGATGTCATGGATCTCTGGTGGCAAATGCTAAGGCTACCCAAATGAGAAGAACATTTGCTAAACTTCAGCAGGCATTGTTGTTTCAGCTAAAAAAAGGAGGTGGATCTTTAAGGATAACACAGTTGGATTTTTAAAACAAATTGAGTGTGGACTTAGGTTACATCTCTAATGACGTCTAATCATATTATTTTAGAAAATGTAACCACTCTGGAAGGTTAAATGTTTATCACTTACTTGCCTAGGATATTGTCAAAAGAATCAGTGAAAGACATTCTGCAAAGTATTTGTGATATAATCACCTTCATGGTTATTGGTCCAAAATTTGAAGAACTCCGAAGTTTTAAGTTAGCTGAGCCTAGCAGAGCAAGAACAAGAACAAGTAGCGGGTATACATTACAGGAACTTAAGCCTTCAGAAAGAAATGGGTACAATTAAATTGCAACACTTCTCTTGTTCCCTTCCTTTTGATGGGACAAGTCTCTTGGCTTACCTCTAATTGAGCTCATCTTTGATGAGTAGATTGTATGATGTACAACAATATCTTTTTTTTTTTACCAGACTTAGAACAGCAAACAGCAGGTTGGGCATGGTGGCTCATGCCTGTAATCCCAGCACTTTGGGAGGCTGAGGCCAGCGTGTCACCTGAGATCAGGAGTTCAAGACCAGCCTGGCCAACAAGGTGAAACCCTGTCTCTACAAAAATACAAATTTAGCCAGGCATGATGGCAGGTACCTGGAATCCCTGCTACTGGGGAGGCTGAAGGGGGAGAATCACTTCAACCCAGGAGGTGGAGTTGCAGTGAGCTGAGATCATGCCATTGCACTCCAGCCTGAGCAACAGAGTGAGACTCCATCTCAAAAAAATTTAAAAAAGGACAAGAAACAGCAGATGTATAACTAAGATAATACTATCATTTTTAAAATTTTCTTTATTTATATGTATTTATTTATTTATAGACAGGATCTTGCTCTGTCACCTGGACTAGACTGCAGTGATACAATCATAGCTCACTGCAACCTTCAACTCCTGGGCTCAAGTGATCCTCCCAACTCAGCCTCCTGAGTTGCTGGGACAACAGGCACAGGCCTCATCTAATTTTTTTTTTTTTCTTGTAAAGATGGGGTCTCACTATGTTACCTATGCTGGTGTCAAGCTCCTGGGCTCAAGCAATCCTCCTGCCTTGGCCTCTCAAAGTGCTAGAATTACAAGCATGAGCCACTAGCCTATTGTTCATGTTTAAAACCACATATATTTGTAACTATAAGAAAAAACACAGGAAAAAAACAGGCACATAGATTTATTCATCATGAAACTTCTTTCCTTTCAAGTTTAATTCAGTGTGAAAGCCATTTCTGTGAAACCCAGTTGATATTAACCTTAACTCAATGTTATTTTGAGTTGAAGAGAGGAGATACGGAGTTGGAAGCTGCTTTTTTCGAATTGCATAAGATGAATAAAAGTGCTTGAACGAGTGTATCTCTTTAAGATCAATGACCCCAGTAAGGCTAATTACTCTAACCCTCTCCTTCTAAATTTAAAAAGACCTTGGTAACTGGAAGGACCACATGAGTAACCAGCTGACTGGCCATGATAAGGGTGGTTGGTACTTCCAGGTCTCCCCTTCAGTTGTCTCCTTGTCATCTGGAGAATATACTGTATGTGCCTATGAGCTGCATCTCGAAGGGCTGGGAGATTCTTTCGTGAAGATTGATAGCAGTGGTACAAGGATGGGGAAATACATTTTAGGTCTTAATGAGCTTGCACTTCCTGGGAAAATGTGGAATGCCATTGGGATTCTAGGGACTCGCTCTTATGGGACAGTCTAGATGACATTGTCTTGCTTTCTTTCAAACCATAGCCCAGGCTTCCTGCTGAAGATGGGGCCATCTTTGTCTTCCAAAGTGGCATTCTCCATCGGAGACTCTTTATTAAAATGAAAATTAATGTTGATCAAAATTGTTATTTTTTAAACTTCTTCTTCTTCTCCTTATACTACTTATATCTGTCTGAATCTGTTTGTGACTATTAAGTAGGGGCATGAATATTTTCTCATGCTGTTAACAAGAACCTCTCTTCATCATAATACAACTCCTAGTCACATGCTGCTTTTTTTCTTGCATTCTTGTTCCCCATCTCAGAATAGTAAATTTACTTATTACTTGTGCTGTAATAACAAACATGTCATGCAAACCAAAACTTAATTTGTTTCTTCTTTAATGAAATTACATAATGTTTAATGAAAAATTCTGCTAGTACACATATAAATGGAAACAATACTTCAGACCCATGAGGAGGTTTACATATTTTGGGTCAGGAATAGCATTCCGGGGAATTCATCCTAAAGAAATAATTAAGCAAATGTGAAAACAAACAAACATAGTGTTTAAAAGGCAACTATTGTCAATTATTTAAAAACTATTAAAAGCTATCCAAATGTCCAACTATAGGAAAATAGCTAAGTAGATGTTACACCATTGAACAAGACAGGACGATTCACCAGATATTTGAAAACATAATTATTAAGGTGATATAGAAAACCAAATACTTTATAGTTTAGTGTTAATTTTAAAAGCCTTATATAAAATAATATGCTATGTCTTATCGTTGTGATTATATAAAACTATGCAGATTAGAAACAAATGATCATGTACAAAAATTGCTCTGTTAAGTGATGTTAGCAAAATTTTTTCTTCAGAAATCTATATTATCATCTCATTTTTTGTTTAAAATTTAATTGTACTGATTTTTTAAAATCATAAAGTATGCTAATTTTCATGTGTTAAATCTGTGTGTCTACCCTTCAATACTTCTGACTAAAGATGGTAAATGTTGACCGAAATAAAATTTGTAATTGAATTTTTTTTTTAATTTACAAGACTTGTAAGTGTAGAAGAAATTTAAATAATGCTTCAAATGATGTTTTCATAAGCTTGTAGCATTTGTAATTAAAAATTTTAAAGCTTAACTCTGCACTAAGACTTTTGGTTTACTTGTCTGTAAGTATACACATGTACAGTTTTACTGCAACTATATGAGAGTAGATTAAAAACAGTTTGCCTGTCTAATAAAAATAGTAGAAAAATAGTATCATCTTATATAAGCACAGTGCAATGATCAAAGTCAGAAAAATTGACATCATTTATTACTATCATCTAATCCATAATTTGTATTTAAATTTTATCAAATGACTCAATGCTTCTATAACTAGGATTTCTTTTTTTTTTCTGGTATGTAGGAGGCGATTCAGGATCATATGGTGCATTTAGTTGTCTTAGTTCCTTCATCTTCAGCTGTAGAGTATCTTTCAACTGAGTGCGCCTGATCTTTTCTCATAACTAGACTCAAGTGAAGAGTTTTAAGTTTTAGTACATACCACAGCAATGAGGAAGTAACTTTCTTCCTTTCATTGTTAATAAAAATTGAAATATAAAACTTGTCTTAAATTGTTAATTATATGGAATTGTACTCAAAAAAGAGTTGTCACTAGAGGTAACTCAAAAAGTTTGACTTTGAGAGATTAGTCTGACAAGAGAATGCAAGATGAAAGCAAAGCAAACTGTTCAGGCTCCTCAGATCAGTAAGTGAGGCAAATCTTTCCACCAAATATGGGGTTTGGGTGGGTTTAATTTCCAGAAGCATGATTATAAACCACATGTCTTGGGCTCAGAGAACAATGGTGAGGGGTATTCACATTTGAAATATAGCTTGGACCAGAAAACTTGGCCCATCCAAATGATGCTTTCTCCTGCATCCAAGATCATTCCCATCCCTCTCTGACTTGTAGACCTGCTTAGCCTCAGCTCATCATTCTTCCCCAAATAACCTAGCCAGAGAACAGCTGCAGGGCCAGGACATCAAAGCCAAGCTGCGGTGGATGCACGACTGCAGCTCTGCCATTACCAGGGATGACTCTAGAGACAAGAAAGTCACAGCTGGGTGCTCAGATCTCAAGAGGGGACTACAGTCCCGGCAGTTACAGAAAGTATCAATGAGTTATATGATGAGAAAATGTCTTCTGGATGTGATGGAGAAAAAAATAAAGAGAAAACCCCAGGATCTTGTGTTTTACAGACTCCTTTGTGATTGGAGTCAAACTCACAATAACCCTTTTACTTTCTGCAGCCACTTCTTCTGGGACATGATTCTACTTGATGTGTTTATATAGGTTTCTTTGTGCACTATTTAAAAGCAAATCTCTAAAGCAAGTTACATTTGAGGAGATATGGGTTGGGCTGATTTTTAAAAAAGAGAGTTCACTTAATCCTCAAAAACTGCTGTTGACTTTTCTGCCTGTGCTTCTGCTTATTTATCCCATTTACAATGCATGTTTGCTCAACAAAAGAAGCAGACAATCATCCTTACACATTCACGTCTGTGACACACACTCTGACTACTTCTAACCTTTCGATTATGATTTTCATAAAATCCTAAATGAATAGATACTATATTTTCTGCTGCTCTTGCCACCATGATGCTTGAAGGCTTCCCATTTATATTTCTAGCTGAGCTTCGTCAAACAGGAGCAGGCAAGGGGGATTCACCTAATGTCAACCCTCTCAATATCTTAAAAATGAGAAAAGATAAGCATGAAAAAATCAAGGGAAAAAAACTGAGATATAGCAAAGCTCCCTGGCATAAGTTGAAATAGACTAACTCTGCTTTTAAGGCAAAGAAAAGGAGTCAGGGTTCCCTGCTTTGCAAAACCATGTAACAAGACTGCCCTGGGAGTCCTCATCAAATAATCTGAAAGAGAAATAGGAGAGGTAAAGGGCAACCCAGGCAGAGAGATAGCAGAAACACAGGCCAAGAGAAGAAAGAAAAAAAAAAAACTGAGATATTGTATAAGTTAGCTATTGCTAACTAATAAGTCACCCCAAAATTTAATGGCTTAAAGTAATATAGCATTTTTCACCAGGTATGAGCTGGCAGGGCAGTTCTGCTGATCTGATCTGGCTTACAGTACTCACACCTGCATCTGTGGTTAATTGCCAGTCAGGTTGGTGGTGAATCTGACCTTGGATGGGCTCCGGTACAGATGTAGAGCCTTAGCTAGAAGAGCTGGGCTGATGTGGCTCTCCTCCGTGGGTCTCACACTGCAACAGGCTGGCCCACACAAAGCCTCATGACAAAGGCAGAGGAGTGACAGGGAGTGTAAAATCATGCAAGATCTCTTGAAGTCTAGGTTTCCAACTGTCACATCATCACTTTCATTGCATTCTATTGAGCCAAGCAAGTCACAGGATAGCCTAGATTTAAGGGGAGAGCTGCAAAGTTATATTGCAAAGGGCATAGATTCAGATATAGAATTGGGGTCATTTTTTGCAATCAATCTACCACAGAAATGCTTAGGGAAGAGCTAATGGTCAAATATGCATAAACACTGTGACTATCAATGAAGGGTAGTGTTGGGGACTGAGACTGGGCATGTAATTAAAGGCATAACTAGGTTTAATGCATTGTCACCTGATTGCCAATGGGAGAGTCTGAGCACAGAAGTGTTAAGATCAGGAACATTAACCTTGCAACACTGTAGAATTAATTGGAATGGGAAGAAACTTTGGGGGGGAGCTCAGTTTTGAGACTATTGGAGGGCAGGGGTGGGGATTAATGTGAATTGGACCCCTTGTCTCAGTGGTGGGGTAAAGAGAGGTCCACCTCTGGGCTGCCTTGTGGTAGTGTCTCAGTTCCTGCCAATGGCAGGATCATGGGATTCTCAGTGGCTGAGGAGGGCAGCATTAGTGTATCAGAAGCACACTTCCAGCTACAGAGGAAGGAGAGGCTCAAAGGGTCAAGCTGCCTGGGATAAAATGACTTAAGGATGGTCAGAATAGTGAAAACCTTACAGTAGTCTTCTGGATCTAAACCAAGGAGGACAAAAGGCGTTAATAAGAGTTGCTTGGGTCTAACAACTTGGACTCCCTAAAATTACTGAAAGAGACAGAGCAAAAGTTACAATTCTATATATAAGCTATGCTTTGGATGTGCTTAACATGCAAACAGGACTTTGAGCACAACCTGTCATCCTCATCCTTGTGGAGACTGCTTTCCCAAGCCTTTTCTCCATGGAAACTCTTGAACTGTCATCAGTTGAGGCCTCAATGATTGGCTTCAATGCATACTAATATATGTATGTGTGTATGTGACAGCCGAATAGATATAGAAAGGAGATTAGATAGAAAGATAAGTAGACAGACAGATAGATAGACAGACAGACAGAAAAAGTTGGCCAAAATAGTTCTTAAAGAGACAAATGCTATCTTCTCCTTGGACCTCACATCTCACTATATCCCCAAACCAGTCATACCATCATATCATCTAGTCTATTAAAATTATCACAATCTGTCCTGGCTCTTTAACTTTCCATCTGCTGAACCTCTGACAGTAGTATTTTAAAATTTCATTTAGTCATGGTTTTCTGTAGGGTCAGTAGTGTCCTCTTATGGCATATCCCAGTAGACCTACTAGGAATATCTGCCCTATTGATTGGATAGCCTCTTGCCCTCCCTCCCTGAAGGTGCTTTTGGCATAAGACTATATAAAGAAGTTCTGTTGACTAATTGAATACATGAAAATATGCAGTCAGTGTATTTGACATCAAGGCTGAATATATAGTACATTTTCTGATAGTAGGCAGCTTGGCACACAAGAGAAAATCTGAGTTTTACCTCTGGCTTTTACACTTACTCTTTATGTGACCTTAAACAAGCTACCTAATCCTTTAGAACCCCTTTCTCTTCATCTGTAAGTTGACGGATAATAATGGATAACTCATAAGGCTGCTGTGAAAAATAAGATAAAGGATAAAAAGTGTTGACCAAAATATCTATCACATTTTGGTTATACAGCAAGTGAATGCTTCTTTCCTCTTAATTATGTGAATGCATTACTTCACTGAATTTAAAATATAGAAGAACAGATGTGGAGGAAGGAAGGGGACTCTCTAATGCAACATACTCTTCATATAAATTGTAGCTTCTAGTTTGTAGAAGTCTCCACCATTGATTGATCAAGAGCAGCATTTTACACTTTGTTCCAATTGCCTATTGCTGCACAACAAATGATCCTAAAATTTAGTGATTTAAAGTAACAACATCATTTATTTTGCTAACAAATCTATAATTTGGGCTAGGATCATTGGCAGAACTCTACTCTGCTTCACCAAGCATCAACTGGAGTGGCTCAAAGACAGGGCCTATCATTTAGTGAAAGCTCATTCACTCGCATGTCCGGCAGTTGTTGCTGGTTGTTGACTGGAACCTCACCAGCCTTTCCATGTGGTCTCTTCTTTGCAACATGCAGCTGGGTTCCAAGGGTGAGTGTTTTAAAAGAGCCAGGTGGAAGCTGTATCATCTCTACAATTCAGCTTCAGAAATCATATAGTGGAACTTCCACCATAGTCACAGCTCCATTGAGATTTAAGGGTAGGCCATACACACCTCATGTCTCAAACGTCACCCTGCAAGCATGTAGCAGGGAATATATTGGTATAATCATCTTTGGAAAACACAGTCTTCCATATTCTACAACTAGAAATTGACTCTGTGAGGAAGGCTTATGGCTGTGTTCCTTTTTGGAGTCACTTTATGCTTTGTGCAGCAATCTTTGGAAAATACAATCCTCCATATTCTACAACTAGAAATTGACTCTGTGAGGAAGGCTTATGGCTGTGTTCCTTTTTGGAGTCACTTTATGCTTTGTGCAGCAATCTTTGGAAAATACAATCTTCCATATTCTACAACTAGAAATTGACTCTGTGAGGAAGGCTTACGACTATGTTCCTTTTTGGGGTCACTTCATGCTTTGTGCAGCAATCACATTGGGCTGACTGCATATAATGGGTTATGTTCTCCCTATTGTGGTTTTCTTTGGAAAAGAGGTTTCCAAAACCTAGGAGATAGTTCTTCAATCAAAACAAAATATCTTTTTGTTTATTTTATTATAAACATAACACATTCTTTTTTAATGGAAAAAAGGCAGAAAGTAAAAAGAGGAAATCAAAGGAGAAGAAAGAAAGGAAAGAAGGGAGGAAGAAAGGAAGGAAGAAACAAAGCAAGGAAAAAAATTGGAAGTACTTATCTATCAAATCTTCTAAACAGAATCACCTTGTACATAGCCCTGAAAAGTTTGTTTCTTTAAAAAATTTAATCTTTACATGACATAGTGGTTTACTTTATGAATGTAATAGAATTTATCTAATACTTCCGGTTGATGTATACCTCCATTGTGTGCAATTTCTTACTACTATAAAAATACACGACAATGCTTTTTCTAATCCAACATATTCCTGAACACTGATCGTAGCATTTTCTTAAGCCTTAAATTAAATCGCCTATGAATTTTAAATTAGTTTTCTTTATACTGGAAAGTGTAAGATTTCTGGCCCAATTTTGTCCTCAAGGACTCCCTTGGTAACATCCCCACTCCCCTAATTATTTCAAGTCTCACTTATTTCCAGCAGCCTTGCTAAAAACGACAACTTGTATTTTGTTGCTTTATATCTGCACATAAATTTATATGAATATCGTCATATATAAACCAATTTGTATAACTATGTCAGGCATGATACTAGTGCTTTATGCAAATTATTTTACTTAATTTTCAAAACAACTGTATAAATATCCTTATCTTACTGATAATAAAACAGACTCAGAGCAGTTCACTCTGAGTTTGAGCCTGACAGCAGAGTTTTCACCTAACTCCCTTTACATTATATAACACTGTATTCCCACTGAAATGTGTATAAAATATCAGGCAGAAACAAAGAGAAATAGCGTGTTTACATATAAAGCAGTGAGTCTTTCATGGAACTCCTTATTACTCTCTTAAATTTTTGCAATGGCTTTGAAAGAATGTATCACCTAATCAGTTGTAGACTCTTCATGTCTGTTTTCTCTGACTGCTCAGCTTCAAGGACATAGCAAATGAATCTGCCTGACCTTGGCTCTGACCTTGACCATGTGTCTCACTCACTTTCTCCTACCTTCAACTCTGCATCTCTTTTCCTCTTTGTTTCCAATACTGATTCTCTTGTTTCCTCTTGCCCTCAGCAGTAGGCCTTCCCAAAGCCAGATGTCTCTCCCTCGCCTGGCTAGTTTTTTGTATTCCTTTAACACATCCTGGGAGAGATCATCCATTCTCATGGCTTTACACATCACTTCAATGCTAATGACTCCTAAATTTACATTTCCAGCCCCATCTTCAATCAAAGGAAACCCTCATTAATTACTGAGTTCCTGTTCCTTGTCTCTAGTTGCCCACTGGACACATTCAGCAGGAATATCTTACTGTTACCACATGCTTAAAACCAAAAACATCATCTACTCACCAAAATGGGGTCTCCCTTTTTAAGTCAATGGCACCATCCTTCCATTCTTTGGGTGACACCTGCCGTCTCCACCTTAATTCTGGAAATACACTATAAACCTGATGCTTCCTTTATTAATTTAATTGGTATTGTTATACAAAATTAAAGGAAAAATATTTGATGTATCTTCTAGATGTTTCTCTAATCTTTAGCCGAATTCACAAGATAAATACTGTTCAGCTTTTCCTCCTCCGAGGATGATGATGATGGTAATGGCTAACATTTACTGGCCCCTTTTTATGAATGAGGCACAGTTTTTAGTACGTCACATATGTTAGCACATGTTGAATTCTACCAAAGAGCCTGATGCGATCTCTATTATGCAGACTGGGCATCTAATGCCAGATCACAGCAGCATGATTTGATTTCATCACCTTCGCTCTCCTCATGTATTAACCCCTCTTTTACCTTTCCTTTAGCTTTCTCAGAACTGGGCAAAAATGTAATCACTTTTATCAGCCAGCTTAGCTCCCTTTTCTCTTCCACACATTTAGTTTTTATTCTTGTCATTACCAACATGGATCCCCTGACTTCCCAGGCTCACTAGTCTCCTGAGTAGTTGCCTCTTCTGCTTGTCAAATGCCACCATACAGATGCGAGCCTTTATCCTCTCCCTTGACCTCACATCCCTCCTGGCTTTGGCCTCCTTCTTCCATTGTCCCTTAGCTATAATCTATCCTGCATGCTATTTACCAGACAAATTCTCCATGCACAGCCTGTTCGCCTGACAGTCCACTTCTGCTGGGACATAACAAATGGCCATGTTTCTTAGCTTGCTCCCAAATCTACCCCAAATATTATACCACTGGTTATGAAAGTTTTTACCCTATGTACTTTTATTTTTTTTATCTGAAGCATAAAACAATCTATACCTATGATACAATTTCATAGTACTGTATATGTATCATAAAAATGAGTGCATGTAAAAACTGGTGAAATCTGAATAATTTATCTAGTTTAACTCATAGCTGATTGTACCAATGTCAGTTTCCTGGTTTTGATAATAATAATTAATAATAAACTACAGCTCTGAGAAATGTTCTCATTGAGGGAAGCTAGGTAAAGGGTACGTGGGAACTCATTATACTATTTCAGAAACGTATTAGAAGGCTTGTTTATTTCAAAATAGTAAAACGTACCCTAAGTCATTTTTATGGGAAGCTACACTCCAAGTTGTTATTATTGGGATGAACTGCAATGAAAGGAAGAGAAAAGCTTTTCCTTTTCATGCTACATAGTTGTGCAGTGTCTGAATATTTTGCTAAATTAATATATCCATGTAGAAGTTGTATACGAATAAGATAAACAGTCTCAGAAAAAAATCAAAAGCTTTGTTAGTGTAAATGTTGTTTGGTTTTCAAATATCTAACTACTTATTTGCTTACTACAATTTGACATCATTTGTATTATTCACAAACATGGTCCTTTTAGTCTGATCAGGTAGATCATTTTAAAATTCTAGAGTGCATACCTTATCCACCCCTGTCTTTTGTTGCTTTCTCTGTTGACAGCTCCATGAATTTGGCTATGTTCTCTAAGAAGATGACTTCCAAACATGTCTCCTCTAGCTCTCTCTTGCTCTCTCTCTCTCTTTTTTTTTTTTTTTTTTTTTGAGATGGAGTCTTGCTCTGTTACCCAGGCTGGAGTGCAATGGTGTGATTTTGGCTCACTGTAACCTCTGCCTACCAGGTTCAAACAATTCCCCTGCATTAGCCTCCTGAGTAGTTGGGATTACAGGCACGCACCAGCACACCCGGCTAATTTTTGTATTTTTAGCTGAGATGGGTTTCACCATGTCGCCCAGGCTGGTCTTGAACACCTGACCTCAAGGGACCTACCCGCCTCGGCCTCCCAAATTGCTGGAATTACAGGCAGGAGCCACCACGCCTGGCCTCCCCTGGCTCCCTTATCTCCCAGAGCTCTATTACTAAATTCCAACTGCTGCTGTCCTTTGCATGTCGATTTTTTTTTCTTTTCTTTTTGCTGGTATCTCAAATTTAGTTTGTTAAAAAATTGAGCTTCGATTCCCTCTCATGCTATCTCTTCCCTCAATTAATGACACCATCATCTTTAGAATCAGTCTGACTCAAATCAAGTTAAAGTCATCTTTTGTTCTTTTCTCTCCTCTCTTTTTTCTTCTACCCTCTTAGCATCACTTTCTGTTTCTGCAGACTTGGATGTCCCTCTAGCATGACATTTAATGTCATGAAAAATCTGACTCCATGTATTTTCTTAGGTGTCTTACTGCTCAACACCACACTTTCTACATTTTCATAGAAATAAAATTCGCACCATTGTTTTCACAGGTCTCTTTTCCATCTCCCTACCCTTCATAAGTAGATAATAGTGTCCTGGAAGGAAAGGAGTTATATCTTTCTTATCTTTATGTCACTTATCTGGCATTAGAGGCTCAATAGTCACTCAAAAACTATTTGTTGAAGTGAATTGATTTTCTTAATCAGATTGTAGTGATTTGGAAATAGGCTCTTAGACACACAAAAAATTCTGAACACATAGTAGGAGCTTAATAAATATTCATTGATTAAAATTTGTTAGCCAGGTTTCATTATCAGGCAAAATGAAATACAGAAAATAAACTCCCATCTCAGGCTAACTTCTCCTCCCAGAAATAAAGTAGAGATGAATGATTCCATTGAGTTATATAGATGAGTATCTGGTCTGGCATCCATAGAGAAGAGTAAATTAGATTTTTAAAATAGTTCCAGGGTTAATAATGTAAGATGTTATTAGTAACACAAGTAAGGAATCATTTTTAATGCAGTCTATGACCTTTATCTTGATATACTGGAATGAGAGGTTTATGCATCAGAATTGGAAGAATTGCTCATTTTCAGCAAGGATTTGGAAACAAAGGGCGGAAACTCAAATAGGGAACATTCAAGTTTGACTAAGAACCAACTGTGAGAATGCATTGCAATTTCCCAGGCCCCACACAAGGTCTCAGAAACTGAATCAGTCCAGAGGTAGATGGTAGTTAAGAACAAGAAAGCTACTCTTTCCACATAAATACATAAGTCATAATCATCAATAATTTAAGAAGAATAAAGGAAATTCAAAAACAGTCTATGTCAGTTTAATGAGATTTGGGGAAAAATATGATCTCCTTCTAAAGTTTGCTTCAATACAACAGGGCCTCTTTAACACATCCCGCATTGGATTTAATAGAGGTGAAACAGATTTAACCAATCTTAACCCAGACTTATTCAATATTATGTAGATTTTATAAATTCACTAGAGGTTCAATACCAGTTACTGTGAACTTAGTAAATCTTCTCTGATTCTTATTTGCACTTTCTGTAATTTAATAAGGAGGCAGGTGTAACCAACAGTAAGATTTAATATTTAGAGTTTTAGTGAAAAAAATAAATAAGCAATTCAAAGATGCATTCAATAGGCTTAAGACTTAACAAATATCGTCTCAACTCAGTGAAATACAAATTGAATAAAAATAGCCCTAATTGCTTGCTCTGAGACAAGTGTTCAATTTACCAATCATTTTTATATATTTAATAAATAGATTATTAAATCAAGTGCAATGCTCATTAAAGATTATATCATTTGAAGGAACTCCTCTCAGCTATGATTTATTTACTTTAATGCCCCATTGATTAAATGTTCTTCAGATTTTAAAAGTCCACTTCAGGTTTAATAGGTATCAGGTCAATTTAGAAAAGCATTTGGAACACATGAAAGCCAATCAGCAGGGCAGTGATATGTACACTCTGTACTGTATGGGTGCCATAAGTGGGAGGGATGTTGGAAAATCATGTACTTAAAATGCTACTTAAAAGCATTTCCAAGAGAAAATACTATAATTCTCTAAGCTTCTCAAGTGCCTTTAAGTGGGATGGATGGGAGCAAAAGGTATAACCCAAGGAAAGGGTGGTAAACAGGAGAAATTCTCCAGAGTAGACCTAGGAATATGACTTTTGGTGGAACTGCCTCATAGCTAAAGTGACTTCTTTGGAAGTTATATGAATTAGGGCTGTAACCATATCTCCGGGTTCCAATGACGTTTTATTCTTCCATGTATCATGTCTCCAAGACATCTATAGAGTTACAACTTTGAAATTTGGAGTACATTCTTACTTGGCTAAATTCCACAGTGATATAGTATTATGATTCCAAGAATTGATGTCTGCTAGGGTTCAGTGCTTTTGTTGTGATTTCACAGATAAAGAACAGATTCTATGTGAAGCAATACCTTGGATACTGCACCCAAATTGTTACTCTGTGCATTTATGGAAAGAAGATAACATGGCATTTTATACTTAATCATTAAGTGAAGAGTCCCTGGATACCACAGCAGGTAATCAGTGAGCTCAACACAAGCCTTTCATTTGCCCTTTTACTGCTAAAATAACAATACACTCACTCCCATTTATTTACCAGCTACTATACACTGTATATACTGGATACTATTTATTTTATTTACTGTAAATATTCTAAGTGAAGCTCTGCATATCTTCATATTATAGAGTAACACACTAAGATTTTGAAGTGAAATAACTTGCCTTAATTCAAATAGCTAGTGAGTAGCAAGAACTGAGATTTGATATCAAAATTATATCATTCCAAAGTATATGGATTTCTTTTACTATCTGACATTGCTTCTGTGGAATATCAGGACCATCAAATTTGATTAAAATCATAAATTGAGTGGCTATCTTTTTTTCCTCTCACAGTGCTGAGTAAAAAAGATACGGAGATAAAAAAAAAAAAAAAGCAGAGTTGTTTTCAAGTAAATCACTGTCTGCTTGGAGAGAAAGTCAAGTTAAGAGAAAATTAGCAAGTCGTAAGACAAATATTTTGATAGAGCAATTCACTGTGCCCAATAGAGGCATTTAGTTGCACCATATGGGAATAATAAACTACGGTGTCTGATACTAAGCTGTGTTTTGGGTAGTAAACCCAAAAGAATACGAAGAATGGCATCTTGAACAGAAAAAAGTTTATGTGTAAAGGCATAGTGATAGACCTGTAATATTTTAAGTATGCATGAAGTCATCTACATGTCTCAGAAAATGCATGAAAGATTAGCAATACCATTTCCCAATACTAAAGATGACTAATTTAGGTGCCAAGTCAAATGAATGAGGTAAGGATATTATTTTCAAACAAAGGTGTTAGATTCTCAAATAAATAATATAATTATTGAGCTGTAACTCATTCCAGACAGAAAAATTAACTTGAAATGTTACAGAGCCTGAAATAGGAAAGCTGGAACCATGAAACTTCTAGAAGAACACATAGGAAGTGCCTTTTTAATCTTGGGTCAGAAAAAAAACAGACAAAGAAAAATCACTAATCATAAAAGACAAATAGGACTGATAAGACTTCATCAAAATTAAAAAGATATACTCATCAAAAAGCACCATTAACAAAATAAACTGGCAAATTACAGACAAGAATAAAAGTTTTTCAATATATAATATTGGACAAAGAAATTATATGTGGAAAACATGATGTATTCTTAAAAAGCAATAACAAAAAAAACAAACAATCCAATTTTAAATGGGCAAAAGACTGAAACACATAATCACCAAAAACTGCATGAATAGACAATAAGCTCAATATAAGGCACTCAGTTATTAGGTAAATGCTAGTTTAAGCCATAATATAAAGCCATTTAATATTTTCCAATTGAGATAAATAAAAAGACTGATAATACCGAATGTTTTGGAGGTAATGAAGTAGCTAAACTTCTCACACACTGCTTCTAGAGACAGCTTTCAAAAACTCTAGCAATTTTACAAATAAACTAAGCATAGATACAGCCTACAACCCAGCAATTTGAATCCCAGCTATGTACCCAAGAGGAATAAAAACATCAATGCATGCAAGACTTATGCAAGGAAGTTTATGGAAACCTTATTCTTAATAGCCCCAAACTGAAAACAACTATCAGGAGGTATTTGAATCAACAAATTGCAGCATATTCACACAATGAAATATTCATCAACAACAAAAATGAATATCCTACTGATACATATGACAATATAAATAAATCTAAAAAATATCAGACACTAAAGAATGCATACATACCATCAGAAGGAATTGCCTTTGTGGGGTCTGGGATGACACTGAATGAAAAGGGGCATGAAGAATCTCTCTGGAAAGTCAGAACATTTCTATATCTTGTTTTAGGTAGCAGTTACATAGGTATATGCAATAGTCAAAACTTACCAAGCTTCAAACTAATATTGTATTCTTGAAAATTTTTGTATTGTATTTTGTATTGTATTTTTGAAAAAAAAAAAAAAGACCTTATTCTGAAAAGATCTTCATAAGCCACAGTAAGAACCATCCTAAAATATCTCCACTCAGTGGCAGTGAACAATTCAGAAGAATGAAGAAGAAGGCCAATTTTAATTTCTTCACGATAGGCTTTCAAGTTGGAGTGTAAAATACGTTCTATCCCTTACTCAAATTTTTAGTCCATTGACTAGTGAAACCATACATTTTCCTCTCCTGAAATAACTGTTAGAAGTCGGAGATCAAAATTCTCTAATGTGAAAAATGCAGATGAGGATTTAGAAGGCTTGGACATTCAAGTCCCAAGTCAGCAATGGTACAGGTGACTTTGGGCAAGTCCATGAACCATCTGGAGCTCAGTTTTCCATTGTAGGTCATGTGTGTGTGAGGTGGGTGAGGGGAGGGGGAGTTGTACAACCTAGTGATGGACAAAGATTAGTGATGGTAATATAACAAGAGAGGGAAGTTCAAACAGGAGAGTTTGAGCTTTCAAATGCCCTGAGAGACAGAAAGTATTTTCTTTTAATTCTAAGATATATTAAGGCACTACCTGGCTAATTAGCATCTTTAGGATGCCCTAAAATTAGTAACCTGGAATTAAACTTCCCAGTGAGGGCTGAATGTATGCTGGAGGTTGAAATATCAGAAGACACCTCCCAGTGGGAAAATCAAGAAAAATAAATAAATAAATAAAACCTCTAAATACCATGAATAATATCAATAGATAGCTGAATATTTAGAGTCAAGCCAACAGATTTTGAAATACCCATGTGAATATTTAGTATGCATATACTACATATTAGTGATACATACAGGCCTGCACACACTTTCTAAATATGAACTCTATTTTTGTAGTCTTATGTTAAAAGTGTTTGAAAATTGGAGTCAGAATAGGACCAACTTAGTATACTAGATATTCATGGCTGTGTTTGACACAATAGGTCACACATGTAGGAAAAGTTTCTTTAAATCAATGTGAAGGAATAATATTTTAAAGTACTAATGAGTGTGATTTGAATTTCACACCTATTAATAGTATTTTCCTGGGTCTTCATCATAAATAATTACTAGTATATATCTATTAAAAGATGAATTTCAATACTGTCCTTTTGTATAACTTGTTTTAAGAACATTTAAGTCTAACAGCATTTTACTTTGAGAATATTCTTCACTGGAAAACTGAATGTATTATTTTGGATGTATCATTAGTTTCCTCAACCAAAAATTTTTTCCATTCTTATCATGTATTGAGAGAAGTTTTTAAAGGTTATTACAAGACTGACTCACATTCCATTGAATTGCACAAGTTTATGAAGATATTATCACCACACCAGAAAGTATTCATGATTTGTGTCAGAATATTGAATAAGGTACCATGTTCAAATACTGCTAAAGAAAGTATAATACAAACATTTATGTGCATGATGCTTAACAAAGACCTGAAAATTATAGGCATGTAATTAGAATTTCGCAACAATTTGTCAGATGATAAAGCAGGAATTATTGCAGTCATTTGACCGATAAGGAAACTGAGGCTCAGAGGTTTGGTAATTTAACCAATGAAACCCATGTACTAATAGGCACGATAGAAACTTTACCTTGGTCTTCTGATTTAGATAAGGACTTTTCACAGCCCCAAATGGCCTTTCTGACTTGCACTTCATTTTTAGAATTATATATACTTTTTGCTATAAAAGTCACAGAGCTTATCTTCCACATGAAAAGTAACAGTGACTCCTGTCCTTGATTTCCTATCCTGCTAAACGTTAGCAGGATAGGAAAAGGGACTTCAGAATTTAAGACAAAGAGACCTGGAGGGGAAAGTAGACTCAATACAAATAAGCCTAGTTATCCCTAGCTAACACTCTCTTAAAATAGATCAGCCAAAGGGAATTCTGGGGGAAAAAAGGAGAAACCATCACTCAAAGGAGATAATAATCTTAATTGAAATCAGAAAGCCTTCAGATCTCGTTGTGTATAAATGCATGTGCTGTAATAGTGAATATTTAAAATCCCTATGGGATTTTTAAAATTCTGGATGTGTTTAATCTTTTTTTTCTCTTATTTTTTCCTAATTGGAGGTGGATAGAGAGGAGGAAGTTCAGGAATATCAGAATCCCTGAACCATTCTCTGCTTCCTGAAAGTTCTTTCTATGGTGCTTCACTGGGCTGTCTGGAATCCAGGATCTTGGGGGAATAACAATGATGTGGCATTCTAAAGGAAAAAAGAAAGTAAAGAAATAAGAACTTGATATTCTTAAGGAAACATGCTGTAGTGACAGGTATCCATGGGTTCCCTTGGAGGGTGGAAATGAAGTTGGTTAAAATTCTGCAGCTGAACACACTAAAGATAGAGACAGTCACATGAGAATGTGGAGCAGAGATTTTTCTGCAATAATTCAGCTCACAACATCTTTTGAATAAACAATTAAAATATACAAACATAATAGTGACATCCTATGATACTGTGATAGAAGAAATATATATTTTGTTTCTGTCCTTGGTTCCTGGCACAAAATTCATAAAACCCTTGGAATTTCCCTATAGGGGTGAGAGGGGCATTTTTTGCTATGGATCATAAGCCCCACTCAACCACACCTGAGTTTATGCTAATGAGGTGATTCTTAGGGGATGGGACTGGTTGCCTGAGGAAACAACCATGTGATTAGAAGTTGGAACTTTCAGCCCTACCCCTTGACCTCTGGGAAGGGGAAGAGAGACTGGAGATTAGCTTTAATCACCAATAGTCAATTATTTAATCAATAAGTCTTATGTAATGAAGCCTTATGTAATGAAGCTTCCATCAAAACTATAATGGAAAGGATTCAGAGAGCTTCTGGGTTGGAAACACATGGAGGTGCTTGAAAGGCAACAAGCTTGGAGATAGCATGTGGAAGCTCCACATTGCCCCTGTACCTCGCACTGTGCGTCTTTTCCATTTGGGAAAGATGTATTCTGACTTGAATCTTTTTAAGATAAATAGGTAAATATAAGTAAATATTTCCCTGAATTATGTGAGCCATTCTAGCAAATAACTGAACCCAAGAAGGAAGTCATGGATAATCCTGACTTATAGCTGGTGGGTCAGAAGTACGAGAGGTCCAGACTTTCAACTGGCATCTGAAGCTGGGAGTAAGTCTTGTGGCACTGAGCTCTTAGCCTGTGCAGTCTATACAAACTATGTGCAGTTAATGTTAGAAATGAGTTACATTGTCCACTAAACATTGGAGAATTGGTTGGTGTGGGAAAAACCACCAGACATTTAGTGTCAGAAGGTTTCTGTGTGAGTGTAGAGAAAAATTTATTTATTTTATGCATCATTAAATAGAGCCAATTCATGAAGACTCCCATTCTCTTGTGTGCTTGAGCATCTTGTTAAAAAGAAATATCTCCAGGGCAAAACCAAGTTAAGGAAAGTTATTGGCATGACTCTCCAGCCACAGGTATAGAAGGCAAGCATACCTCAGGTGAGAAATATATTGTCCCTGGTTGTTTTCTTTATAATTGTAGTCATCACTCATCGCTTTTAACCACTTTATAAGAGAGGGGCAGGATTTAGGGTCCTTGGCTCTTAAAAACAAAACCAAAAAACAAAAACAAACAGGGACTTCTAATTTTAGCTTCACATATACCATTTTACAACAAAGAAAACCTAGGTAAGTTAAACACTAATAACTTTTCTTAGACCCATCAGAGGGATGAGTTTTAAAGCCTAATCTCCAGTCTGAAACCTGAAGAACCATATGAATTCAGAGTTACAGGAGAAATCTCCTTACATAGAACAGAAACCACTAAGGGTATAAAATGATAGAAACACTTAAATAATTTTGATGAATTGCTGGAGAGGGAGTGTATACTAGTTTAAATGAAGCTCATACTTCATTCTGGGGCTATAGTCTTAGGGAACCTCTCACACTTCTGTAGGATGTACCTCCAGCAACATCCAGGAATCTTCACATGGTGAAGACCAGACAAAAATACTTTCCTGGCACTAGTAGGAGGAGTTATAGGGTAATCCTTGTGAAATATGTCCAGAGCCTTCCCTATAATAAAGACCTATTCTTCAGGGAATAAGAACTTACCAGAACCTTGTCCCAAGGAACGAGGAAAGAACATTCCTCCAACTCCAGTTCCCTATAGCCTGCATTTCACACCAGATGTGGGAAGTTGGAGAGGTTGGCCCCAAAAGAAGAAATACTTCTGAAGATCACAGGTCAGAGAAGCAAAGCCAGTAAAAGAATTAGATTTAATTAGAATTTTGTAGAACACTCCTCTTGTTTTATGCCTTAACACCACATCAAAATGGAAAATAGGTTTACAGATTATAGCTGAAATAACAGCAAGATGCAGACCCTCTCTGAGGAAGCCAATGTCAAAACAGAAGACAAATCAAGGACACTGAAGAATGTAAAGCCTCTGGTACCTATAATGACAATAAATACCAAACAAAACCCAAGCTCCTAGTCAAATTAACATAAAACTTTATACTAAGGTCTTACATATCTCAATTCCTATGACCAATATCATATCAAACTTCTAATCAAACATTACAGGGGATGCTGAAAGGCAAAAACAAACAAACAAGAAAACACAGTTTGAAGAGGTTGTACATCAGAACCAATCGATATGACAAATATGCTGGAATTATAATATAGAAAATGTAAGATTATGATTGGCATGTTAATAGTTCTCATGGCAAAAGTAGACTGCTTGAGAAAACAAATAGATAAAATATGAAGAAAGATGGAAACTCAGAATAAAACAAAAGAAATAAGCAGACATGAAAAATACTGTAATAGAAATAAATAATGTTTATAATGAGCTCATTGGTAAACTGGTCACAGTTTAGCAAAGAATTGGTGAGTTTGTTGATAGGTCAGTAAGAGCTTCACAAACTGAAATACAAAGAGAAAAAAGTAGTTTTAAAAAAGAACAGACCACTCAATGACTGTATAATAAATTTCAAAACATGTGACATACATGTAAGTGCAATACCAGAAGAAAGAGAGAATAGAGTGGAAAAAAATGTATTCAGTAATACTGGTGGAGAAATTTCCAAAATTAATGACAGCCACTAAATCACAGACCCAAGAAGATGAGAGAACACCAAATGAATGAATACCAAAGAAAATACATTTATATATATCTTATTTAAACTTCAGAAAAACAAAAGAAAAAAGAATATCTTTAAAGTAGCCAGGGGAAAAGGATGGTCGGTGGGTGGTTGAGGGGAGACACATTACCTTTAGGGAGCATAGATAAGGATTACAGCAGACCTTCTCAAGAGAAACCAGGCAAGCAAGAAGAGACTGGAGTAAAAAATATGTAAGGTATTGGAAGGAAAAAACAACTAGTAAACTAGGTTTCAATATCCAGTGAA
>NW_012116021.1:3344706-3346592 GCF_000951035.1 Colobus angolensis palliatus | reverse complement strand
CAGACAAAAGGGATTTTGCAAAGAAAGAAAAATTATTAGAAATAAAAGACACTAAATAATGATAAAGAAGTAAATTGTCTGAGCAAAAATAACAATACTAAAAGAATGTGTACCCAACAATAGAGTCAAAATATATAAGACAAAAAAAAATAGTTAACTGCAACTTGAAATAAATATATCTACTGTTATAGTTGGAGGCTGCACTACCGCTCTTTGAATAACTGATACGTCAAGCAGGTAGAGAATCAGAAAAATATTGAATAATAGTATCAACCAACTTGATCTAATTTACACTTACAGAATATTCCATCCAGTGATAGCAAAATACATATTTTCTCAAGCTGATATGGATCTCTCACCAAGATATATCACATTCTGTGTCATAAAACAAACCACAAATTTAAAAAATTAGAAATTTAAGAAAACATGTCCTCAAACTCCCAATAAAATTAAACCAGAAATCAATAAAGATAGTTGAGAACTTAAGCAACAGATTTCTTAATAACATACAATCAAAAAGAAGTCTTAAGAGAAATATGCAGATATTTTCAACTAATAGAAATGAAAAAACAACTTATACAAGTTGTTGAATGCAGCAAAAACAGTGTCTACAGGAGGTATGTATCATGAAATACATATATGAGAAAAGAAAAATGATCTAACATTGATAACCTAAACTTTCAGCTTAGAAAATTAAAGAAATCAAACATTTTTAACTAAAGAAAACAGAAGAAAAAGAATAATAAAATTAATAACAGTAATCAGATAAACTGAAGGCAGGACATCAATGAAGAAAATTAATAAACCAAAACTGGGTTATTTGAGGAGAGCAATAAAATTGATAAACTTCTCACCAGGCTAGCCAATAAAAAAGAGTAATTACCAATATTATAAATGAAAGAGAGATCATGAATACTGGTCCCATGGGCATTAAAAGAACATAAAGAAATGCTATGAACATATAAACACACATAAAAACAAATTTGATAACTTACATGAAATAGATTAACTGTTTGAAGGACATAAACTGTACAAATTTACACAAAGAGAAGTAAGTTACCTGACCACTCATGTGTCTAAACAAATAGAATCAATTAACAACCTTCCGAAATAGAAATCACCAGGTCCACATGATTTCACTGCTAAATTACATTGACTATAAGAGGAAGAAATTATATCAATTCTTCACAGTCTCTCACAGAAAATAGGAGGGAAAACTTCCTAATTTGTTCTATGAGACCAACATTATTCTAATACCAAAACTAGGTAACGACTCACAAAAAGGAAATCAAAGACCAATATTCTTCATTAATATAGATGCAAAAATTTTGAGCAAAACATTAAGAAATTAAATTCAACAATCTATGAGAAAAATTATATGCCACAATGATGTGAGATTTATTCCGGGTCAGTTATGCAAGGCTGGTTCAGCAGCAGAAAATCAATTAATGTAATCCACATCAACAGACTGAGGAAGAAAAATACTGATCATGTCAATTGATGCAGAAAGAGAATTTGACAAAATCCACTAGTTACACATGGTAAAAACTGTAAGGTAACTAGGAATAGAGGAGAACTTCCCCAATTTGATTAAAAAAAAAATCTACAACAAAACCTTAGAACTAATGTTACACTTAATGGTGAGATCCTGGACACTTTTTCCTCAGTATCAGGAATAAGGATGTCCTCTCTCACCAGCCTATTCAGTATTGTACTGGAATTTCTAGCTGGTACAATATGATAAAAAATAAAATAAAATAAAAGGAATGCAATTTGAAAAGAAAAATAATAAAACTCTCTATTTACAGATTACATGATTATGTAGAGAATCCCAAATAATCAACAAAACAATTCCTGGAACTAATGAGAGAGTGTTGCAGTGTTGC
>NW_012116021.1:3318107-3343341 GCF_000951035.1 Colobus angolensis palliatus | reverse complement strand
AAGAACTCTCTGTACTATCTTCACAATAATTCTGTAAATATCTAAACTGTTAAAATAAGTTTACATTTAAAAAATAAAATACAGTCATTTCAAATGGATTATATGTCTTTCTTATCATCGTTGTTATGTAATTATAACAGCTTTATGGAAAAGAAGCCTCTTAACACTATTCCTCGTCTGCTTCCTGTGGTCTCTGGATAGACGGGTAGCATTTCATTTTAATTCTCTGTCAAACACATCTTATCACATGGTCTTGGTCTGCAGAGAAGAAAATGGCAGTGGGCAACATTTTAAGGTTCTTATAGGGTAGGCTTGACAGGTATATTTTAGAAAGTGAGTAACAGAAGGAGACTTTTCAGATCCCCAAGATGGTGCATTTATTTTGAAAACAAGGACAAGGGTATGCAGACAGTCTTCCTCCCAGTGAAACAAAACTATGAAGACAAGGACCTTAACTCAGGTTATCCAACCTTTTGTTGTGGGGCTTTTTCCTGGTGTTTTTTTGTTGTTGTTGTTCATTTTTGTCTATACATTTATTTGCATTACTTTAAAATTCTATGTACACTACTGTAAAATTATTCAAAAATGTAGACCAAGTACCTCGTGACATCATAATATTATACCATCATGCTTCTTGCATGAGACAAATCAATGTTAGAATTGTTAGTAGATTACCAATCCAATTCAACATACGTTTACTGTGTGTTTGCCGAGACATCGGGTGGACAAGGTCCACCGCTTTCATATGGACAAGATCAATATGAAAAGTGGAAGACATATGAGTAAAGTTAGAACAAGATGTGTGATATGGCCAAAGCCCATACCATACAGGCAAGGAGGAAAGAGGTGAGGTGCCTATATACCTCAAATTGCTCCATTAGACCCAATATATGCCTATTGACCCTTTATGTTATAAAATGTATACCAATCACATAATAAATTATGCAGTTTTTTGTTTGTTTTTGAGATGGAGTCTTGCTCTGTTGCTCAGGTTGGTGTGCAGTGGCACGATCTCAGCTCACTGCAACCTCCGTCTCCTGGGTTCAAGTGATTCTCCTGCCTCAGTCTCCTAAGTAGCTGGGATTACAGGTGCCGCCACCATGCTCAGCTAATTTTTGTATTTTTAGTAGAGATGGAGTTTCACCATGTTGGTCAGGCTGGTCTCGAACTCTTGACCTTGTGATCTGCCTGCCTTGGCCTCCCAAAGTGCTGGGATTACAGGCATGAGCCACTGCACCCAGCTGCAGTTGTTCTTTTAAAGGGTGATGAATGCTGTCCTGGAACTGCATGAATCAATATCTGCTCTGAGCCTTATTTCAACCCAACCCATGGGACTTCCTGTTAGCAACTCTAGTTTTGAGTCTTCCTAGTCTCCCACTTCTTTCTTCAGATATGCAATGAAGCATTCCTGCTCTGCTTAACTCTATGTTAGCCAAGTGATCTTGCTCATTACATAGACTCCATGTTTGTTTCCGTTCATAAAATAGAGATAACACTAGTGTCTTTCTCGTGAAGTTTATATGAGAATTAAACTTAAATGTGTCTACCACATAGTAAGAGTTCAATAAATTTAGCTATTATGATTATGTACACCGAGTTCCTTAAATGAATAAATTCTAGGTTACATTTTTCCTCCCAATTTTTAACATCTAACTAGTACCATTGTCTAATGGATTTAACTAAGGCAGAGCAACATATTTTGAAATAAGAGATATTTGTTCTATTATTTATTCTCCGGATTTTACTGAGCACCTCCTGTGTGGTAGACAGTGTTCTGAGTGCTGGGAGTACAATGGCAAACAAGACCAACAAAGACTCTGTTCTCAGGGAACATTCTTTAAAATGTAAGAGAGACTCCAAGCTAATTTTCATTTGTTCATATTAAAATATGGTGCCCCTTAGTGGAGTATCAAGTCCATGAGTACACAACTCATTAGAAAATGGGTGCCTTTTGGTGAGATAAATGGAACCTCTTCTTTTCAAGGTGCAGTCTCATGCTAGACACATAGATTCTCCATCGTAACTTGCACTGGATGGAAGCCTTTCTAACAATCTCTATTGAATAATTCTGTGCCAAACTCAATGGTTTTAGACTACCCAGTGTGGGGTTGGGGGAATGAAGTAAGCAGTTGGATATACCAGTTTGGTTTCAAGGACAAGATCAAGATTAGATAAATATACTTAGGAGTTGCTAAAAATTAGAAAACAAGTTAAGTCATAGGACCAGATGGATTGAGAGCACAGAATATGCCCAGGAGTACACTCACATGTAGAGGATCTACAGAGGAGGAGGAGGAGGAGACAGAGAGGAAGATCTAGGAAACTGCCAGCAACAAAGAAGGCTAGAAACCGGATACTAGGGTTGATGGAGAAGGTATTCAACGATGCTGGAACTATGAACCAGAACCAGGTCAGCACAGCCTTGTACACATGTTGAGGTATTTGAATGCTATACTGGAGGCAGTAAAGGATAATTAAAAATGTAAGCTTCTGAAAGTATCTTATATTCCCTTAGGTTATCTCTTAAATAATGTTTTGGGAATCAATGGTGCTTGAACATGTACACCCTTGGTATACTCAGCTTTACAAATACTAAAATGATTACACAAAAACATAATAGACAGGAGTCCTCCTTCCTTCTAGAAAACAGATATTTGGAGGGCTATAGGCTCAAGGGTTGGAGTTCATCTTCATTGTGAAGTCCACAAGCACAGATAATTGGCTAAGGCATGCCACTGTGGGGAGAAACAGTCTGGTAACTATGAGCTACAGTGCTTGAGAGAAATCTGAGAGTCAAGAACTGCATAGATCACAGGATAGAAAAGCTAATAGTAGCAAAAACAGATCAAAACAAGCGAAAAAATCCAGGGTCAGGAAATACACTGTATAAAAGGGAGAACAAGTTGTCAATTAGGAAGTAAAATTTGTAAAAAAAAAACTATGAATAGAAGTCATGCCATAAATAGCTATCGAATATTGACCAAGTTGCTTCACCTCTCTATCCCTTAGTTTTCTCCTCTGTAAAATGGGAAGAATGACTACACCTAACTCATAAGACTGCTGTGAGGTATAAATGGAACCACACATCTACCTATAAGATGGTCTGGCACACAGCAGGTGCACAGAACATGCTAGCTCTTATTATATTTTATAGTTGTTACTTCTGTAGACCTGCTGGTGCATGGTATGGAGAGCTAATTAAATCAGAGAGAATGAGGAATGGGAAAGAACAATTTTAGGCTGACTGAAAGAGGAAGGTGGAAAGCACATTTTAATCCATATGTGTGCATAAACATGCACGTGAGAAACAGAGAAGCACTCCATCACTAAAGCTCCTGGGTTGCTTGCAGATTGCCAGCAGAATCATCATTTCTCCCTTCCCTAAGAGACCTTACATGCACAGATGAGCAGTGCTTTGTTTATAGAATCAGGCATTAAGTTAGAACATTGAGAGAGTAAGACAAAATCGTCTTCCCTTCCAAACAAAACTGTGTTAATAAACAGGTGCGGAGAGAGTATACGCAATACATTCCTCCAAGCAGTCTTTCATGTGTTCAAACTGTCCGCCCTTTCTGTATTTGTTTATGGTGTGTTAACTGTAACTTTGCTTGTTTCTCCCCAGATGTTTGGACATCCATTAATTAGCACATCCTCTACAACATATTTGTGGATGCTTTTCACCAAGTGAAAGGAAAAGCTGGATTCCAGCTGGAAAGAAACTGCAATTAAGAAAACACACACACCACATGCACACACACAAAACAAGATCTCTCTTTAGGACAGCTTCAGAGTGACAAGGGAAAACATGTGAATACTGAAGAACAGTGATCCGATGGGACTCATGCCTAGCTTAAACATTTTTAAACTCACATCATCAACAAACATGTAGCTAGCCTGTGAATCCAAGATCAAATTAATGCAGGAAAAAGAATCTTGCCAGAGTGAAAAAAGAAGGCCTTTACTTTCTAAAATAAGATGCCTCAAAATTAATTCTTTTTCTGGACCTCACTTTTACTATTTTATTCCTGGTTAAGGAGCCGTCCAGGTAACTGGCGAATTCAGTGCAAAAAAGACAATGCTGATTTCTAAACCATCAAACAGACCATTTGGTTAAGAGCATGTTAAGCTGCATCAATTTTCTTACTCTGGCACACCTGTCTGAAAAGGCACAGAGTAAAAGGTGAAAGAAGTATTGGTTTCCTCTTTGTAGTGACATGCCCAGTCTCCCACTCCATCTCTCACATCTTTCCTGGAAAGCTGTTCTGCCATGGTGGTCACATTTCCTCCTATTAAATATGATGCCATCGATTCCTTTATGAAACAATGGTGCCAATCTCTCTTGGCTTCTGGAAATCACATACAATTTTCATTTGCCACATTCCACTCACCTCCTTGGAATCTGCATCATTTTATTAAATTTTTTAGTATCAAGTCTCCCTTCCTCTAGCCCATGGCACTGCCTTTTTTAAGGGAAAAGATGCAAGACCATGCAAAAATCCAACCAGTAGAACCAGGGAAATCTCTCATCTAGTCCAGGAATATGTCTTTCTGGAAAATTAATAATCTCTATAAAATTTCATTCCCAAATTCCAACAACTAATTTTGAATTTTGAATCAGTCATTTCACATTGAGCCAAAGTCATAATCTAAGACTGTGATTGACAAACGTTACTTCAGTTTTCATAGGAACTATTCATCCTCATTTTAATACTTTACCTCTGGTTGTATTTCTTAGAAGGAAGCCAGCCAAATGCCCACGGGATCTTAATAAGATCCATTGTGTATTGAGGATCTACAAAGAACTACTATATTTTTTGTGACTGCTTGCAAGTGAAACAGGAGCATGGGGGAAATAAGGAATGGTGCTAAGTATATTATCACTTCCAAACCTCTGCAATAATAGCGCAAATTTGGCATTACTATTTCCACGAAACAATAAGGAAGCTGAGAATCAGAGAGATTAAGTAACTTCTTCAGAGTCAGAGACCTAGGAATGATATTTGTAGATCTCTTAGCAGTGGTTAAAAACATGGGCTTGTGAATCCCAAAATATCAGATCGAGTCTTGACCCATGAAAGAGCAAAGGGAGTGGAGGAGACTGGGGCATCAGGCTAAGATGATAGCTCCATTGCACAGCACAGCACTATATTCACATAGCAGAGCCCAGTGGAGGTGGGTACATATAGAAGAAAGAGGCATGCAGATGTGGTGACTTCAGAGGACCAACCAGACCTCAGGTTCAGAATCCAAAGAAAGAGTAATTATACAGGATTCAACTGTATCAAGCTTCATCCCTGAAACTTATTTAATAAATGTGAGTCAGCTGCCCCCATTGCTGTGGGTATAGGGTAAACACTAAATCAACAGCTTAAGAGACAAAGTTGGGAATCTGGCAAGATTGTGATATAAAACTGGGCAGACTCAATAATTCTATTGGGTGGGTCAAAATGACCAATTGCCCATTTCACATATATATTCATCTGAACACATATGTGCACATACACAAACCCACCTTATAATGTAGGCATTATTTTCCCCATTTTATCAACAGGAAAACAGACAGGCATAAGTATAATTTGCTGCAGTTACAGACCTGAGGAGGGGCATGACTCAGATTTGAAACTACATATGGCTGACTTTGAAACCCATATCCTGTGCCATGCTGCTAATTAGAGATTATGGTCAATCAGATGTTTGTTCACTTGAGGCAAGTGTCAAGAATCAGAAGGAGTGAATAGAGAATTACAAAGGACATAAGCAAAGAAAGTTAAAAACAAAATCCCATGGCCAAGAATCTATGAAAATACAGTCAACCTTACTAATCATCAGGAAAGTAAAACTAAAGCATTAGTGAGACACTATTTCTGACAAGATTGTCAAAAATTATAGATGTTTGATAACATCAAGTTTTGGTAAGAGTATGAGAATGTGGATAGTTTTGTACACTGCTCATAGGAGTATCAATTTACACAGCTGTTTTGATGGTCAATTTGGCAATATCCTTTAAAATTTAAATAATCTTAATTTATCAGTTTCACTCTTTGGTATATGTCCAAGAACTATTTTCACAGAGATGTACACATGCACACAGCAATGTCTGTACAAGGACACTGACTGCAGCCTTGTTTGTAATTACAAAAAATTCAAAAACAATCAAAATGTTCAAATAGAGGAAATAAGTAAACAAAAATTATGGTTTAGTATATTGCTCTGGTTTAAAATTGAGTTAGATAAATGTGTACTGGTGTGGGAAATATATATTGTTAAAAAGATATATTGTCAAATTCAAAAAAAAATTAAGCTCTATATGACACTATAATGCTAGATACATATCACTACGTATTTGTCCTATCCTGCGGAATGTAAAACATCAAGAGTGAACCCTCATGTAAACTATGTACTTTGGATGATAATGACGTGTCAGTGTAGATTAATTAATTGTGATAATGTATTACTCTGGTGGGGGATGTTGATTATGGGGGAAGCCATGCATATGGGAAGGCAGGGGCATATGAGAACTCTCTGTGCCTTTCTCTCATTCAACATAGTACTGGAAGTCCTTGCCAGAGCAATCAGGCAAGATAAAGAAATAAAAGGCATCCAAACAAGAAAAGAGGAAGTCAAATTGTGCCTCTTTGCAGACAACATGCTATTATATTCAGAAAGATTAAAAGACTCCACCAAAAAACTCTTTGAGCTGATAAATTCAGTAAAGATGCAGGATACAAAATCAACACATGAAATTGGTAGCATTTCTATACACTAATAATAAAACACTTAAAAAAGAAATCAAGGAGGTATTCCCATTTCTAATGGCTACAAAAATACCTAGGAATAAATTCAATTGAGGAGGTGAAAGATCTCTACGAGAAAAACCAGAAAACATTGATGAAAGAAATTGAAGAGGACAAATAAGTGGAAAGACAACTCATGCTCTTGAACAGAAGACTCAATATCATAAAAATAACCACACTGCCCAAAACAGTTACTGCAATGAATCATCTGAGAACCAAGGGTAAAAGACAAGAAGGATAGCCAGGAGTCCCCAACACTTTGCCCCAGGCCAAAGGTGTTCCTGATACCAGGTTGGAAACCCAACTGTGACAGAATTGTGCTTTTGGAACTGTTTACCCATTTCATTCCTTTCTATTGTCCTGGTGGCAGTGGTGGCAGTAGAGGCAGGGTGATCTTGACCTCAAACAATGCGTCAAAATTATTCTAGAAAAATCGATTGATACCAGAAGAATCATACACGTTTTGCAGTCACATTACTCTTCGGAATTACCCCAGGACCTGAGATACCAGGAAAAAGGGGGCCAAGCAGATGGCTCCAGCTTGGTCTCCCTATAAAAGATATTTTAAGAATGGTATTGAGCATGTATCTTTATAGCAGCATGATTTATAATCCTTTGGGTATATACCCAGTAATGGGATGGCTGAGTCATACAGTACTTCTAGTTCTAGATCCTTGAGGAATCGCCATACTGTTTTCCATAATGGTTGAACTAGTTTACAATCCCACCAACAGTGTAAAAGTGTTCCTATTTCTCCACATCCTCTCCAGCACCTGTTGTTTCCTGACTTTTTAATGATTGCCACTCTAACTGGTGTGAGATGGTATCTCATTGTGGTTTTGATTTGCATTTCTCTGATGGCCAGTGATGATGAGCATTTTTTCATGTGTCTGTTGGCTGTATGAATGTCTTCTTTTGAGAAATGTCTGTTCATATCCTTTGCCCACTTTTTGTTGGGGTTATTTGTTTTTTTCTTGTAAATTTGTTTGAGTTCTTTGTAGGTTCTGGATATTAGCCCTTTGTCAGATGAGTAGATTGCAAAAATTTTCTCCCATTCTGTAGGTTGCCTGTTCACTCTGATGGTAGTTTCTTTTGCTGTGCAGAAGCTCTTTAGTTTAATTAGATCCTACTTGTCAATTTTGGCTTTTGTTGCCGTTGCTTATATAAAGATACATGCACACGTATGTTTATTGCAGCACTATTCACGATAGCAAAGACTTGGAATCAACCCAAATGTCCATCAGTGACAGACTGGATTAAGAAAATGTAGCACATATACACCATGGAATACTATGCAGCCATAAAAAAGGATGAGTTTGTGTCCTTTGTAGGGACATGGATGCTGCTGGAAACCATCATTCTCAGCAAACTATCGCAAGAACAGAAAACCAAACACTGCATGTTCTCACTCATAGGTGGGAACTGAACAATGAGATCACCTGGACTCGGGAAGGGGAACATCACACACTGGGGCCTATCACGGGGAGGGGGAAGGGGAGAGGGATTGCACTGGGAGTTATACCTGATGTAAATGACGAGTTGATGGGTGCTGACGAGTTGATGGATGCAGCACACGAACATGGCACAAGTATACATATGTAACAAACCTGCACATTATGCACATGTACCCTAGAACTTAAACTATAATAAAAAAAAAAAAGAATGGTTTTGAGAAAGAATGGTTAGATTAAGGAGAGCCCACAAACCATAGTTTCACAGCAGTTATACTCTTGGGCATAGAGCATAGACTGATGTGTCCAATTCATGTTGGCATTGTGAGCAAGGGTAACCTATGCGCTGGCTCCTTCTTGGTTCTTGAAGAACCGAGGAACAGACTAAACAAGACATAGACTGTTCTTACACACAGCCAGGAAAAGAGTGTTGTCCCTAGTGGAGACAAGAGAAGGAACAGATCCTGCTTTCTGCCTTGTCTATACTTGGAGGGACAAAGTTGCATGGTGAGAGGAGCAGCTCTTGAAAGACTCATGAATGAAATCAGAAACAAACAGCTCTGATTATCAGAAAAAGAAATAAACATACACAAACAAATGGGACTGTGAACTTCTCCCTCTGATGACTCTGAGTTGGGGGAATCCCCAAGCTAGCATACAGCATGCCTCCAAAGCTTGCTGTGGTTAAATGTGCCAGCTGTAACTAGCCATGGAGCAGAGAGTAGCACACCACAACACCCCCTCATAGACAAAGCCAATTACCTCAAAATGATGGAAAATGATTAGGCATGTGAATGAAAAAATAATTTTCATTCACACTCCTAAAAAGGTCAGACTATCAGTTGTATGGAAAATTGAGCCTTCATGCATTTTTGTTTGATTTCATATTCAAAGTCTAATTAGTCACAATTTGTTGTTAAAAGTGATTTTTTTTTGATAATGTAGTTGTTTTTGATCGTGTTTGCCTTCATTATCATGGCAGCGTTATCCTTAATACTGTTGCAGGGTGGTGTTTTTTACTCTTCCGAGCTAATGAAATGACAAACTGATGCTTCCTCAAGTGCTGCTGATCAAATCCAGAAAGATCACAAGGTGCTAGCGATGGAATGGAGGAGACAACAGTTTCCACGTCTGGATTACATGCTTTTCATGTTAAAAGCAAGCAAACAAACAAACACTTAGACTATAGGGTCAGAGAAACCTGTGTTCAATCTAAGCTCCATCACTGTGTAATCATGGGTGATTCACGTTTCCTCTCAGATCATAAGATTCCCTAACTTAAACATGGAGATAACATTATCTCATGTACTGTTGGTAAAAAATAAACAAGTGTCAAATGCCTAGCAGAGTGCCTGGCCTTCAGGAGGTTGTCAACAGATGTTAGTGAAGAGAAGCTCATGTGTGAGATAACGAGTTTATTTTCTCTTAATTTAGGTAGGATCTAAATGATAGTATCAAAAATAGCCTATACTTAGAGCTTTAAAATGTATAGAATTCTTTTATATATTACATTACTCAAACTTCCTGGTAGTTGATGTTATACATGTTATCCTGGAGAAATTAAATGACTTGTTCAAATGATACAAGGAGTGAATGGTAAAACCAGGCCACATATCCTAACTGTTTGCACTAAACTATTTTTTAAAGAGATGTTAGCACTCTCTGCAACACACAAGCCCTCCACAGAGTGTTGGTTGCCCATGGTAACGGGCCACAGGCAAAAAGCACAATCCACTTTAGTCACTGGTGTTTTCTCTGTTCTGTTGGGAGATCTGAAACCAAACCTGTTTATGTTAGATGAGGGTTTGGAGCAAAGGCCTCATTGCCAATGCCCACACATTAAAACTGGAAAAATCTATAAGTCAATTTATATATCATCTAGTCCTGGTCTTCACAGCCATATGAGGAATTTTACTCTTATTATTACCTTTTAACTCTGAACTGTTCTCATTCGGATGCTGAGAGAACAGAAGAAATGAATGGAATTCTGCATCTAATGTTAATATATTGTGGTCATGCTTGACATATACTGATGTGATTGATTATCTTAGTTAAGTGCATGCATTGTCACTTAAAGTAAACTTAAAAAAAAAAGGTGAATAAAAGAGCACAGTTTTGATTTGACGCAAAAGACAACATGTCTTAATTGTTCCTGTAAACAGGAAAAGTCCACTCAGTGATGCCAGTCAGAGGAGAAACCACTTAGGAAAGCAACAGTCTGGTGGATTAAAAAACCTTTTTGTCAAATGTAAAGGTCACTGAGGCAGTAAACGCCTTAAAAGGAAAACAACACATTTCACGCATGAGAAACTCAGCTTTAAACAAGACACATTGACCATATGAATGGATAATCCTATCTAAGTGGAAATGGGCTCAGAGACATCATTTGGAGACTTCATGGCATTTAAAAAAAAAAAAAAGCCAACATTGGAGAGAACGGGCAAGTTCATGACTGCCCTAGATGCCACACACAGACAAGTGTCCTTGGTAATCTCAGAAAGTTCAGTAAAATCTTCTGGATGACCAGGTCTGAGGCTATGAACTAAACCTCGTGGTTTCTAGTTGCACATTGTTCCGGTAAAAGGTCCACAAGCCAGGAGCTTCCCTCAGTCATACAGAAAACCCATTCCCTCCCCTTCCTTAATTGGAAATATCAATCCTGGGACAAGTCTTCCTTCAGGATGGACTCATCTGCCCCTCTGGACCATGACCCCATTAGTGGAGTTAAGCAGAACAGATTGCTGGTGCTCAGGGTTAACTAATAACCATCATTGAGTTTGTGCCATGCAGGCCAGCACAATAGTCTTTTGGAGGAACTTGCTTTTCCATCAAGTTACTCCCCCAATGCATTCCCCAGTGTGGCAAGTAATCAAGACCATCTGTGTATGGTAATCTTGTGGGGGTGGGGGGAAGAGAATAGAGCTTCAGAAGGTAAATCCATCAAAACTGCCACATTGCTGATACAGGTTCCCAAGGCTCAATTTCCCTCTCTTGTGCTGTTACAACAGGACCATCACAATCTAACTTTAGAAGTTTCCTACTCAGAGGAGTATGCTCCAAAACACAGCCAAATTTTCCACTTCCAACTGGGCCATATATTTTGGACCTACTCTTTTTCACACCTTTTCTGGGGATGTGTACTACAGTATTTACATCATTGAATTGGATTAAATCCAAGCTGCCTTCAATAATGGAGAGGACTTTCCAGGCTGCTACATATGGTTGTGCAGATTGCACATGGCAAAAAAAATGGTTGTGCACTGCTTCAGTTCCCCAGCAAATATCTTTGGATGAAACTATCAAGTCATCTGGATCAAAGTAAGCTGGATTCTAGGATTTCACTGCCCTTCTCAAGTTGTGAGCAGATTTGTCTTTGCTGGGGCACTTAAAGTTGGAATCTATAAGATAGTTATGTTACTCGTTAAGGTTATTTGGTTGTAAGCAACAGGGACAGTCTCTGGTTATAACTTATGGCAAAAGAAACTTACTGGAATGAGAACAGATAATTATCAGAACTGAAAGCCTACTTAACCAGAAAATAAAAGGGGACAGGAATCAAGGCAGGCCCAGGGTCAAGATAAAAGGAGCTATTTGACAAGTATTAAAATAACTCCATCCTTTCTAACCAGTGGTTACTCTACTCAGTGAGACCACCCAGTTAGCCTGGCTTAGGTCACATGAGTCTTCCTTGACTGGAGTTGGACAGAGAACCTCGATTTGATGTCCCACCAACACTACACACAAGAGGGAAAGCAAGTTCCCCCAAGGAGATGAGAGTGGGCTGACGCCAAGCAAAAAGAGTGAAGGCTAGACAACCAAAAGGAGCAAGTGTCCACCATGACCCCTAGGCTGTTCTTTTCCAAAAAGAAAGCATTTAGTACTTCGTAAGCATCTGTTACACAGAGTTCTGTTTAAGGAGCAATGAGGAGACAAGTTTAGAACAATGTCTCTGACTTTGCAAAATAAAGGAAAAACCCATGCAAGGCATATACCTCCACATCCATCCCAATGTATAAGAAGGTTTTTAAAAAGCATGGCAGAGTAAATAATTTTCAAACTTTGATATTGTAAGTTTAATTAGTAGTAAATTACCTGTGACATATCTCATAAGTCCATGGCTAGAGAGCTTTGACCCAGAGAATTTTGGGTCTTAAAAATTCTTTTCAAAATCCATTCTGTGCAGTCCCTCACTGAAGAGAGTGGGGTAACAGCTTTTTAAAGCAGAGGAGTGCTTTTATCCACTTGTCACTTCCAGGGAAGTTTTCAGTTGAATATAATATTTTCTGGCAAAACAAATGTATAAACCATTGCTCTTAAAGTTCAGAGTTAAGGTTCTCTGAGGTAGAGAGCTTCATGGAGAAAGGGACTTAGAGAGAAATGTGTTTGATTTAAACGAGGTTAGTGCCAAGGAGAGAGCTTTAGAAATGGGAGTGTGCTATGCAAAGGAGCAGAGGCGAACACATGCGTGACTTGGTAGAGAATAGCAAAAAGCACAGACCTGATGGGGAGAGGAGCAGAACAACATCCTCTGTGCATCTGGAAAAGACAGTAGCAAAACCAGCTTGCTGGTGGGGTTGCTGTAAGGATTAGATGAGATTACATTTCTAATGCCCTTAGTGTGTGAACAGAGTGAATGGCACTTTAAATAAAGCGTTCAATGAATGCCAGCTATGCATTGATTACTTTATGCTCTGGAACAGATGATGAATGTAGGGCTTGGGAAAATGCTATATCATGGGTCACTGCAGGGCCAATGGGGCAGGCATTCGTCCTGTTGTTGCTGGGAAGGCTACCTGTTTGGGAAGGCACTCATGCTGTGGGACTTGCAATGAGGATGTGACAGTAAATCAGTCAAATTGAACGGGAACGATAACCACATGGTAGGACAGACTCTAACCTCAAAATAAAAATAAAAGTCTGAATTTAAATATAAGGGAACCACACTGAAGGAAATTTGTTACATGGGTGATGAAAATGCTTTGAAGCTAACATAGGACTTGAAGCAATCTAAAATCTAGTGACAGGCAGGTAGCAACTACCAACTCTGGCTGAAGGGAAAGGGAGAAGATGTATTCCAGAATCCAGTAGCTGGGATCACTGAGCCTGGGCCCTGTCAAGAGGAAAGTGAAGCCCCTGAGGAGTTCAAGAAGAAGTGGCTACTGCTAGAGTTGCTTTCCCCAGAGAGCAGGGGCCACAATCCCCTGGCTTCCTTCTTCCCTACTCCAGGCTCCCAGAAGTCCCTCCCCATGGCTAACTCAGCCTGAAAGGCCAAAATAATGCAGGTGTATAGAAGGAAGGTTAGTAAAAATGTAGGAATGGATCTCAGGGCAAACAGGCCAAGGACAAAACAGATTCTGAAGAAAGTATCAATGAAATAGATGACTCTCTAGAACTGTTCAAAGATAAACTTAGGCACATTAGAATTTTAATGAGTTTATTTGAGCATTGGTAAATTCACCAATCAGGCAGGACTTCACTGCAGGCAGCTCAGCACTCCACGGAGGGATATGGGGCAGACAGGCAGAGAAGAAACCATTTATAAGATATTTACAGAAGCAAGGGCAAGGCTAGGCTTTGATTAGTTAGAGTGGAAAGTCCCTTACTTAGAAGTAAGTGAATGGTTTCTGATTGGCTAGGCATAGTTTCATTTAACTGTTTACAACAGGCTTCTACTATTTGCTTACCCAAGGCATTGGAGCCCTGTAGGCCCAATGTCCTCTTTTCTGTTTTCTTGTTTGTTTGTTTGTTTTTGTTTTGTTTTGAGACAAAGTCTTACTCGGTTGCCCAGACTGGAGTGCAGTGGTGAGATCTTAGCTCACCTCAACCTCCACCTACCAGGCTCAACTGATTCTCCTGCCTCCACCTCCCGAGTAGCTGGAATTAAAGGCACACGCCACTACCGCCTGGCTAATTTTTTGCATTTTTAGTACAGACAGGGTTTCCCCAGGTTGGCCAGGCTGCTGTCAAACTCCTGACATCAAATGATCCACCCGCCTTGGCCTCCCAAAATGCTTGGATTATAGGCATGAGCCACCATGCCCAGCCCCAATGTCCTCTTAATTAAAATTTTTAACAAAACAACTAGAAAGAGAAATAGGCAAGTTCAGCTTAACTCTTGTTTTAGACAAAGATGACTCAAGCCAGGTATTTTGCTTTGATCATGAGGAGAAGGAGTTGTGTGGCCAAGGGACATAAATGGCTGGAGGGAAGGGGGCCTCTCCCAAAGCATGTCCCTTGTCCTGGGGCTATGATACCATCTCCTAGGATCCTGCTGGGAGATGAGTGGGATATAACCTGCCATGGGTCTCAATGGATCTGTGTGTGTGTGTGTGAGAGAGAGAGAGTAAATTTGGTCTGCCTTAGTTGGAAGATTCTTTCTTTAAACAGCAATGTCACTGGCTAGGCACAGAGGCTCACGCCTGTAATCCCAGCATTTTGGGAGGTCAAAGTGGGCAAATCACTTGAGGCCAGCAGTTTCAGACCAGCCTGACCAACATGGTGAAACCCCGTCTCTACTAAAAATACAAAAATTTGCCATGCGTAGGGGTGTACGCTTGTAATCCCAGCTGCTTAGGTGGCTGAGTCAGGAGAATCGCTTGAGCCTGGGAGGCGGAGGTTGTGGCGAGCTGAGATCGTACCACTGCACTCCAATCTGGACGACAGAGTGAGACTCCATCGCAAACAAACAACACCTTAATGTCACTGATTAACCTGTTGCTGGGGCTTCTTCTGCTTACAGCTTCTGTCTTTTATGTAACCTTGATCTTTATAAGTCAAGCACTCAAGGTAAGCTTGCCTTAATATGACTCCTGTGAACTCCGTGTTACCTCATTGATTCCAACAGGAAATTTGAAAACAGTAAATACTTTAGGGCAGAAAGATAACAAAAGGAAGAGAAGATGATTAGAACTACCACAAATGAATTTATTTTTAAGTGTTTGTTTTTTTTTTTTTAGTAAGTCTTTAGAGGACATACCAGGACAACTAATTTTAATTTCCTTTACTTAGTTTTATTTTGTAATTGAGATAACCATTCATTGGATTGCATTTGACTGTTGATTTGGTGTGTTATGACTCTGTGGCCATAACAAGAAAGCTCATCATCTTCGGTTAGTGTATAAAGAGCTGGCAGCAGGAGGACTACTGGCTGTCTCATTTCTCAGGTATGATGTATGTTTGCCAGCCTTATGACTTTCACAGCTTTGGGTGAATTATGCATCTGTGTTCATATATCCTGTGATCACATTTCCTAACCCTAAGGAAATATTGGCAGAGGACTGCCATCTTCTTTTACTTGTAGCTAGAGTTTACTAAAGAAAGAGCATGGGCCGGGTGCGGTGGCTCAAGCCTGTAATCCCAGCACTTTGGGAGGCCGAGACAGGCGGATCACGAGGTCAGGAGATCAAGACCATTCTGGCTAACACGGTGAAACCCCGTCTCTACTAAAAAATACAAAAACTAGCTGGGCGAGGTGGCGGGCACCTGTACTCCCAGCTACTTGGGAGGCTGAGGCAGGAGAAAGGCGTGAACCCAGGTGACGGAGCTTGCAGTGAGCTGAGATCCAGCTACTGCACTCCAGCCTGGGGGACAGAGCAAGACTCCGTCTCAAAAAAAAAAAAAAAAAGAAAGAAAGAAAGAGCATGAACCAAAATAATAATTTTTGAATAATATATTATAGTGAGTAATATAGCAGAGATAAGAGAAAAGCAATGTGTATAGATGGGGCTGATTCATATTCAGATCTGTCTGTGTTCTTTTGTGGATCTGCAAGGGCAATCTGGGACAAGGATATCGTTTCAACCTAAGAACTAGTTTTTTACCCCAAGGGGAAAGGGTATGTGTTTCCCTAGCTCTGGGGTTGAGCTAAACAATGTTGTATGTTCATTTGAGCCACTTGAGTACCTACAAATTATGAGTGAGTGTCTGTCCTCAAGCTGGCCTGGGTCCATATTAATAATGGGAAAATTCTACTCAACCTTCTCCAAACCACAGGTCTCAAATTAGGCTACAGGTCTTTTTAGGAACAAATCCATCTCAATGACATTTACATGCATCTTTATGTGTGTGGGTGTTTGTGGGTATGATTACATATATTCTCAAAAAGTATAAAATAGCTTTGGCAATAACCTTACATTTGCTACATCCACTTCAATTAAGATTAGGGAATACTGTGTCCCAGAAAAAAGAAGCAAAGTCACCTGCACTGCCAGATTAACATTTAGATCATCTTCCAAGTCACCTTCTGACATCACAATGCTCAAAAGGCCTTCTTTGCTGCTGCATGAACTGTTTTTCTTCCAGCCTCTCTTAGCTTGGTTTACTGACACCTCCTTCTAGTTGCTTTAACTCCTCTTCGTATTGCAATCGATAGAGCAGAAGAGTATCCAGATGCCCCTTCATTTCCCCTACTCGACAACAAGAAAACAACTTGCAACTGAATTAAGGAAGCAAAACAAAACCAATTCTGGCAGGCAATAAGCGGACCAAAGCAACTCAATATTTCATCCTCATGTTGTGTTTGAAGAGTTTCATGAGAATCTTGTTTATAATCCCACTGAAAATAAAGTGCTCAAAAATAAAAGTTGTTTCATTTTTTCAAGCTCACTGTCCTTTGTTCATGGTACACTAATGGAACAATTTTTAAATAATGACTTAATTTTTTTTTCCTTGTGAAAGATGCTTTCTGCAATCAAAAGCGGGTTATTTTTGAGCCTGGCACTCACATTCATTATGACTAGTTGTATCCAAGTAGTAGAGGCTTATTTGTTCAGCTGGAAATGGGACATTAACATTTTAAGAGAATGATGCATAAGCTTTTAGAGATAATATTCCCCCTTCCCTATTCTGTTGATGCTCTCTTAGAAAATGCAACGTACTTTTTTCCCTTAGCAATGATGAGTTCATAATAAACAGGTTACTACAAAAGACATATTTTTTTTGCAATCCTCCATCACTTCAAAAAATCAAAATTTGGGTTACAAATAGAAAGTTTACAAATATGAGAGAAGGCCCAAACTAAGCACCCATCAAGTCCAAATCAACAATGAATATATCTCTCTGTATAAACATCCACCACAGTACATCAGTAACATCTCACGGTCCTAGCAGGCTGGCAACTGTAGTGGCTAAGTCTCACCCTTTCTCATTTTCTTTTGTTCGTTTTTTGTTTCTCCTCTTGTTGAAGGGATTTCCCTCTCCTCTGACCTCCTCAAAAATTTCCTCCCTCAATTTCCCCCAGTCTCTCCTGCTTCATCACTTTCTTCCAGTCTGCCTTCTGGCTTACTCTCATTAGCAAACAAACAAGCTCCACTCTCTCAGTGTAACTAACCTTCCATTTCCCCATCCAAACTATTGCCTTATATCCCTCATTTTTAATAGCCAGACTTCTCTGGTGTTGTTTATGCATGCTGTCTCCAATTCCTCCTTTCCCATGCTCTTCAATCCACTCTCATCTGACTTCTGTCCCTACCACTCCATAAAACCTTTTCTGGCCAAGCTCACCAAAGATCTCTGTTTTGGCAAATCTTACAATTATTTCTCCTTTTTAAATTTTATTCCCTCTCTTAACAGGACCCAATAAAACCAACCATTCTTCCCCATTGGTGAGAGGGACAAAACCCCCCTCCACTGGAAGGCAGAAGACAAAGGACTTCCTAACAATGTCCATTGTTTTGCTTTTTATCCAACCCAATCTGTTTTCAAAGTCCAGGCTGTAACACAGCAAATGTAGTTCAGTCCTCATCTGCACTCACTTATATTTTTAAAAAGATAAGGAGAAACTGACCAGAATTTATTCTGTTAGAATTTCCATGGGAATCTCCTGGTTCAAAGGTGACTTTGGGCCAGCATTATGTTGGAATCCTGGTGGTTACCTTTTGAGTATCACAAGGAAAAACAATGCAGTCAACTTGTTTTTGTAACCCTGGTCTTTTACTCATATTTCATGTACTGAAAAACAAATGAAAACTCAAAGCAAATTTTATCCTTGAAAAAATTTGATTCTTCAGTTTTTACCCCTGTAGAGGCACTTCTGAAGGCTACTCCAGGAATGAATTCTGGTCACTTATCTCAGGCCAGTTGCTCCGTTTCTTTGCTAATTTTATGGATTTAAGTTAATCTGTTAATGAAACAGATGGGGACATGGGTGCTTGAAAGAACTTTGCAGTTAGCTATGAAGAATAAACTAATTTATCAACTCTTAGCGAGGAGCCATCTGAAGACTTAATTGAGACTTGTCTTTAGAACTCAGAGCTGTTGTTTCACTATGGTATGTTTTCATGGTGTGCTAATTGTCCTTTAGGGAATCTATTCTTTGTCACTTTTTTCTTTGCTGGCTGTCAGTGTTCTCTATCCGCTCGCCTCTCACAGCTCAATAGTTTAGCCTGTCTGATGTTTCCATTTGTCATCTATCTGCCCATCCACCTATGTATTTCTATCCTGCAGAGCACTGAGAATTGCAGGTACTTTGACAACAGAGCCAAATCAGCATCAACAGTAATCACAAGGAAGTCCAAGTGACTTCCTTGGAACTAGCCATTTGCTACCCTCAGAAGGAGTCACAAGGAGGCCCATCAAGCAGTGAGTGGTATTGCCATGTCTCTCAAAACTAGGATGCAGGGAGATCCAAGGAATTCTGACCCTGGGACATATAGGAAAACTAGCATTTCATTGCAAGAAGAGTTTTAATTTTCCTGTGGCCACTGCCTCAGCGGTTTTTAAAGCACTGCCTGGTACTGCAGACATTTGCTTTTGATGGACTGCCAGTAGCATTTCCTCCTCTAAAGAGTCTTCAGTACAACACAGCCAGCTGTGTAGTTTATTTAACCACAGTGTGAAAACTTTCAGCCTTGAAACTACCAGCAGGTAGGTCAGTGGGTGCCTAGCTTCATTAGTCAATGCAACTTTGCATGAATTTATTCAGTGTCCATTCATGAGTATTAAGAGGGGTCTGGGTTCAGGGAGTATTGCCCAAGGTTCCCAAACCTACTCAGTTCCACCCACAATTGTCAGAGAAGAGCCCTGCATACGGAATAACTCCACCCTTCCCCACCAGTCATCAAGACAGATGTGCATGCTTACAGACTAATTCCATACTTTTTCCACCCCTGGGCCCCATCCATGGAGATCCAGAAGGTGTCCCAGAATGTAAACTTGCCTGCCCCCAATATTCCCTATCACATACTTTAAGTCCACTAGGAATTAATCTCATGTTGCCCCTTATTCTAGTTTATATTACAAGAAACTCCCAAATTACAGGTCATCTGCAGTCCTCTTAGTTCAATCCCTGAAAGGCTTTGCATGTCACATCCTCTATTCTCTGCGTCCACCACCCCCTGGCTTCTGAAAACTTTCACTTCACCCCCTGGAATTCCCAGCCTGTTGGCAAGAGAATCTCCTACATTTTTGAACTCCTGGGCTCAAGTGATCCTCCCGCCTCGGCCTCCCAAACTGCTGGGATTACAGGTGTGAGCCACTACACTCAGCCCACCTCCTATATTCCAAAACTTTTCTCTGAATTTCCCTTTCGACTTCTCACTGTCACTGAAATTGGAGTCTCCCTGAGAGCTGCTTTCTCTGCAGCCCTCTTAAGTGCTAGTTGGCAGTGGAGAGGGCATCTTCCTTGGTCCTCACTTCCGCTTCTGACTTTTCTCCCTCTGCATTTCCCTTCCAGTTCTAAAACTTCCAACTTTGAATCTCTTGACATCAGATTATATCAAGAACATCTGCTCCTTGTTTCAGTTATTTTTGACTCCTGTGTGCTCCCTTAATATTTTCCCTCCAGCTTGTGTCCTGCCCTCCACACAGCTCTTATTCATTCATTTTTTTCCCTACACATGTAAAGACATCTTCCACATCAGAATTCAATTCCTTGAGCTTTTTTGCTCACTGGTTTTGTTCTTCACCCTACCTCAGCCTCTACTTCTAGGCTCATAATATTGACCCCATCACTACCAAGAGCCACAGCCCATCCACAGTCATAGTTCTATGCAACCCACTCTCTGACCACCACTTCCTTTCTTTCCAGACAGTTATTTCAGGTGGCTAAACTCCAGTGAAATCTTTTCTTTTCTTTAGACAGAATCTCACTCTGTCTCTCAGGCTGGAGTGCAGTGGTGTGATCTCAACTCACTGCAACCTCCGCCTCCCAGGTTCGATCGATTCTTCTGCCTCAGCCTCCCAAGTAGCTGGGACTACAAGCACCCACCACCACACCTGACTAATTGTTGTATTTTGAATAGAGACAGTGTTTCACCATGTTGGCAAGACTGGCCTTGAATTCCTGACCTCAGGCGATCTGCCCACCTTGGCCTCCCAAATTGCTGAGATTACAGGCATGAGCGCACCACGCCCAGCTATCCAACAAAATCTTGACAACACCTTTGCACTTTCTCTTCCTGGTGGTCTCTTCCCTTCTTCCCAGTTTAAATTCCATTGTCTCTCATTATAATCACTCCTTAAATATACCCTCATTTCCCTTGCTTATCTTGACCTTCACAGCACGCAACTGGCAAAACCAGAACCCTAATTAAATCCAGCTCTTAGCCTACTTCCTGCTTGCATACTGGCTGTAGAACACAGCTGTAGAATGACTTACAAATGCACTGTCCTGCATCATTTTATGTAGTCAGGAGCTTCCAGTGGGCTCTTAGTAATGTCCAGCAATCTCATGCCAAATCCTTGACCTCATCCCTCAGTCACTCTCCAGGAGAACACTTTCATTCTTTTTCCCTTTTGTTCCAACCTCGAACATTTTTTCCCTAACTCTTCCTTTCAGCTTATAATTAAACAATCATAAGAGAACTTCTTCACCATTGTATTTGTCCACTCTTTAACATTTGTACTCGACCTCCCCACCTCTTACAGCAAATTTATATGTTTAAATAATTTAAATTTAAAATTAAATAATAAATAGCAGCAAAATTATTTGAAGGAGTTGCCTGTACTCAGTGTCTAATTCCTTTCCTCCAATTACATTAAGTAAGTGTCTCAAATTCAGTGACGTATATGCCCTTGCCAGTCCACCAAAACCATATTTGTCAAGGTTGTCAATTACCTCTACATTATTCAAACCAATGGTCAATTCTCAGCCAATTTTACTTGACTTGTCATCAGCATTTAGGGCAGTTGATCATTCCCTTCTAATTCAAACACTTTTTTCCCCTTTCACTTTGCTTCCAGGACATTATGCTTTCTTGATTTTCTTCCCATTACACTGGCCATTTCTCAGCAGCCTTGACTAATATTTTCCCTTTTCTCCAGTCTCTTAATTTTGGGATGATGTTCCAGGGCTCCATTCTTGCTCCTCTTTCTTATCATTCCCTTGGTGCTCCATACAGTCTCTTGACTTTAAACATCATGCAGATGTTAAGGACTCCGAAACTTGTATTTCCAGTGTGAGCCTCTCTCTTAGACTCCAGACTCCTGTGGCCACCTTTCTATGTCTCCGTTAAGATTTCCAAGACACACCTCAAACTTAACATGTGCTCCCCATCTCCTCTCACCCTAATCACCCAAATCTCCTCATCTCAGTTAGTCCGCTTTAGGCTGAAGTCCTTGCAGCCCTCTTTGATTATTTCCTTTCTCTCATATCCAATATCCATGCTATTATTCAAACATGTCCTGCAAATTTCCACATCAGAGTAATGACTCTTCTGGTTTATTCTGCTTAGAAAGCATAGAAGTGCTTCTAAACTGCAAAACATCACCTTCTTAGTGATCTCCCTATTATAAACTGAACAGCATCCCTTCTAACACTCACTATATCCTTCTCTGCTTTACTTTTCTATCCATTTATTTATCAAGCATGTATAAAGAATACATTCATATAAGTGCAATTACAATGTTAACTCATTTAAGTTTCATAACAATGCTATGAGATTATTGTCACCCCTACTATACAGAGAAGACAATAAAGGCACAGAGAGGGTAAAATCTGCCCAAAGTCACGTAGTTGGCAGGAGACAGAGCTGACATTAAATCAAAGAGTCTAGTTCCAGAGTCTACACTCACCTGCTACACCAGGCTGTCTTTCCTAAGTACTTCTGATCTCTGGCATTATATTTATATATTCTCTATATAATATAAATATAGGCTGGGCACAGTGGCTCATGCCTGTAATCCCATATTATTGTATATAATATACAATAAAAATATATAAATATAAAAATATAAGATATATTTTATAAAATATAAACAGGCATATATATAACATACATATACATATTCATATATATCAATATAAAACTACATAAAATATATTTTTATAAAATAAATATATATTTTATGTTTATATTTATCTCTCTCTTCCTCTAGAATATTCTATTAGGGCAGGAATCCTTTAACGTTTTTGTCAGCGCTTTATTTCCAGAACCCAGAACAGCCTCTAGCACCTACTGTCAGCTGAATAGATATTTCTTTTATGAATAAGTGGGTAATTACACCAGCAGAGAGCAATGTAGTTCCAAAGTAAACAGAACATTCACTCAGGAGATCTATGTAGCACAGGGCACTCTGAGAAAATGGGCTGCCTTTAGAGTTTTCTAATTGATTATTATTACTAAAGCTCTTTTAAAAAATTGGGAACAATGTACATGTCAATAAGTGGCCAACATATCATGTATTCAATTTAATGGTTGCTGAAGGTTTTAGCCAAAGCATACATTTCAATTCCCTAGGAGTAGGACATCAGAGTTAGAAATCAGATGAGAGGCTGGATGGGAATAGGAAAAGGTGGGAGAATCCTTAATGGAAACAAGGGTAGTTAGTGGCAAGTCTGATAAGTCAGATTGTTTGGCACTGCCAGTGAGAAGCAGAGTGACTTCTCAAACCAATCGTTCACCGTCTCCAGTTCTTACTTTGTCTGGAACATAAACGTAATTGTACCTATCAAATAGATTTGAAGAAAGTGTTAATTTAGTGGATGGGATAAAGCTATCAGAACAGTACCTGGGAAGTCACAAATACTCAACAAATCTGAGCACATAATATTCATCACACACCTAGTACTCCAGTGAGGTAGACACTATTATCCCCTTTCTTCAAGAGAGAGAACTGAACCTCAGAGAACTCAGGTAATTTGCTCACTTGGTCTGTGAGTGACAGAGCTGGAATTCACATCTCAGTTGACCGAACTCCTTATTTACCATATTACACACTTGTCCCTTGGATTATATTCTAAAATAGAATCTTAACAATATTAATAACGTGATCTCTTATGTGTTTGGAAATTATACATGCTAACACTTATTCTGAAGGCTTTATATGTATTACCCCATTTAAACTTCACAGCAACTTCACAGTGAAGTGGACCCTAATATCACTCCACTTTTACAAATGGGGAAACATAGGCACAAAGACAGCAATTGCATGGCCAAAGTTACATAGCTAACATGGGGCAAAGTCGACAGTGGAACACAGGCAGTGTATCACCAAACCCTCATTCCATAGCCCAAGGAACTACCGGAAGGTAATTCCTCGATAAAGAATAATGATTCTAACTTCAAGTTTTCCTGATCCTAAAGTTTAGCAATAACAAACCTTGATTTTCCCATTTTTGAGTCCAATTGTCATATAGGCTCTTCAACTCCATAATTAGTAGTGATAATGGTAATAACATCCTGTCCTGTGCTGAAAAATCTGACACTGACTAAAGCAGCAAATCTAAATAACTGATATTAATTACATGAGGTTTTTAGGAATAATCTGCCTGAAACAACTCTGAAATGAGAGGATTAAAAGGCAGAGATAATTCTCAGCAGCTGCTGGAAAGGCGTTCTGCAGAGGCATGGCTGACATCAGCCTGTCAGCTCTGAGGCAAAGCATGCCTTCTCTTCAATTGCTTAACTTTTTACATTTTGTAACCAAGATAGTCAGACCATTAATTGGTCAGTTTGTGACTTATTTAGCCCCCAAGTTCCCCTTCATATTTCTAAACTATGGTCCCTTCATAACCTAAATATTTTTGCTTTATACTCCTATGGCTGACATTAGTTTTATAATTACAGAAATATGGACCAGAAGTTCCTCATAGAATTAGCTTCCCAGAGCTACTTTTAAAAAGCACTGCAGACCGGATGGCTTAAAACAACATAAATTTATTTTCTTACCATTTTGGAGGCCTCTCACAACTCCTGGTCATTTGTTTTGGTTTGGTTCTTCCCTGAGGCCTTTTTCCTTGGCTGGTAGATGGCTGTCTTCTTTGGATGTCTTAACAGGGTCTTCCTTTCCTAACCACCTCTTCTTATAAAGACACCAGGATTGGAGCCCACCCTAATGACCTCATTTAACTTGATTATCTCTTTAAAAACTCTGTCTCCAAATATAACCACTTGCTGAGGCACTGGAGGTTGAGACTTCAGCATAGAAATTTGGAGTAGATACATAGTTTGGCCTGTAACACTGGTAGATTTTATTGTCCTGGAACAAATTTTGTCCTGTCACCTCCACTCTAGTATCCCTTCTCTCATCCAGGGAAGCCCTTAGTAAGGCAGTAGGAAGATTTGAGCTATCACTCAGCCATCCTAATTTCTGTTCCCACAAAGGTTAAAGCATTAGGCCACAGATCTCCCCACCCATTTTCTGCAGTATAACTTTTAGGAAGAGAGAGAAAAGAACTCACATTAACTGAGCACCTATTAAGTCTAGGAGCAGTGCAAGATTGTATCTATTATGTAGATATTATATAGATTGTATCTATATAATGTAAATATTATATTTCATGTAAACCCTCAACAATCTTATGAAATGTGTATTATCTCAGTTTTAGAGATAAAAAGAACAGCCTCAGAGAGTTTAATAACCTGGTAAAAAAAATTCCCATAATTAATGATGACAGAACTAAGAGGTTTGAATACAAGAAAAAAAAAAAGCAAGAAAAGGAAAGAGGGAAGGGAAGGGGAAAGAGAGAGGAAAGAAAGAAAGAAAGAAAGAAAGAGAGAGGAAAGAAAGAAAGAAAGAAAGAAAGAAAGAAAGAAAGAAAGAAAGAAAGAA
>NW_012116021.1:3289227-3317978 GCF_000951035.1 Colobus angolensis palliatus | reverse complement strand
GTTGAGGGTGTAGGAGCAAGGGGAAGAGAGAGTGTCTGAATTATGTTAAAAACCAATAGGACAGCAGATCACAGCAGAAAAGTTTAAATTCCCATTTATCCCTAAATGAGCCATTTTATAGCACAATAAAAGATAGCAGCATGTGATACAATCTAATACCACCGGTTTGTTTAATCATGATATACTTACAGCCTCCTCAGACACCCATCGTGTGGGTCCCAAGACACTTCACAATTCCAATTGCAGGCCTTACTTTCACCTTACACTCCCGTGCAGCCATCTGTGAGGAGAGATGAGCTCCCAATTCCCTGGGTCCAGGCTGCAGTACTTACATGCCTGTGTCGCAGCATTAACACTTTGAACGAATTAATTATGCTTAAATATAAAGAAAGAGCCATAAGAACCCACTAGGAGGAAGGAACTGGCAGGAGTAGAATAGCAAACATCAAGCATTCTTGTGGTACAAAAGGGATTGGGGGAAGTTCTATATCTGAGATCATCACTCTGCTAGCCTTCAGCAGACACAATTGGCAGAAGGCAGCTCACTGTGTTTGCCAGTGGGCACGAGAATTATGGAAATAGTCATTGTTAGGGATTTCAGTAAGTAAGCTGATTCTGGGATTCTCTGGGTATAGAAGCATCCCTGGTAAGAAAATACTGACCTAGCTAGTCCCCAGGTTTTTTGCTAATTTCAGGACAACTAGTCCCCTACATTCCAATGGATCCAATTTTTTCAAAAGTCTCTGCATTTTACCTGCTTGGCAGAGATGGTAATGTGGATAGGAGATAGGTACCTGAGTATGAAGGATAGATTAATGGACAGTTTTAGCAATCCCTAAGAGCAAAGGTTAGTTAAATATCCTTTCCTAATATTAAGTTGAGCTCATATTAAGGGTCAACACTAAAAGGCCCCAGAGAGTTTATAAATAGAACAGACGGGACAAAGATTATATCATAATAGGAGACAGATATGGGTCCTGGAGGCAGTCTACAAAGATGGGGTACCCATTCCAGAGAACAGCACCTGCCTGCCCACCCAACTCTCACTCCCACCCCCAAAGAAAGAAAAGAGCTCCACCCTTCTTAAGGATCGAGCCCCAACCAAGACCTTGGTTACTTTGGCTCTGTTTATTATTTCTTTTTTGAGTGAAGAAAAAATGATAGAGAATAGCATTTGAAGTCACAATCTCTGAGAACATAAACTGGGACATGTTTTGGCTTTCCCTAACTTTAAAACTGTTTTTATATATGAACATAAAAATAGACATTTTTGGAATCTCCTCCAGATAATTACTTGGTAACCTCCACTTTTGCATTCTGGCCAATCTGTCTATTATAATGCTGTTATGAACTTTATTTCATACCAGGGAGGGGGAGAGAGATACTGAGAAGTCGGAGTATTCAGATATTACATGGAATAACAGGATCATAAAATCAATGTAAAATATAATGCAAAAGGGCTGTGGGCACCCAAACATTCAAGTTAGGAGATAAGGCAGATAGAAAGTAGGGTTGAGTTTCCAGAAAGTAGTACAGTATCTTTTCCCTAAATCTGTTGAAAAGTATAAAATAATACTTCTGTTTTCCAATCCATCTGTGAGTTAAACATGTTTTCAGCCATGTTTTAGAACCTATTTCCTATTTGGAGAAAATAACCATCATCATAATAAAGCAAAAACAGCACTTATTGAACTTGTTCTATGTGGTAGCCATTGTGCCAGGCAGTTATATTATCAGTAAATTCTCACTCCAATCCTGAATATTTTCACTGTTCCCATTGCATATATGACAGCTGATAGAGGTAAGATCCTAGCCCATGTCACCATTAGATTCATGGTTATTTGGCATCAAAAGTCATGATCTTTCCCAACCACATATCCATATCCAAACTTCACATTCGGGGCACTGTTGTGGGCACTTCTATTCATTGATTTAATGAATCCTACACAAAGGAATTATGGTTTCCTCTTTAAAATTCTGGAGTAAAATTCAGAGTATTAGCTGTTTTATCAGCTTCAATGGTTTCTATGAAGTGGTTCACTTCAAGACCTAGGCTCCTCTGCATTTGAGAGTCACAAAGTGGTAACAAAATAAAAACAAATCAATTACTTTGGAAAATTGGTGAATTCTTGATCATTTAATGGAGTCTAGAGTAGCAATTGATGGGGCAAACTCTAGAGGTACATCATCTGGCTTTACTGCCTTATTTTACCATTTCCTGGATTAGTGACCTTGAATAAGTTTCTTAATTTCTATGCATCACTTTTTTTCATTGCTCTCTTTCTTCAATAGTACCAGCCTGGGGTAAGATGGTTATAAGAATTATATGAGACAATGCATGCTTTAAATAGTCCATGATGCATAGTAGGTTCTCAAAATTTTCTATTCTTATTATCATTACTTCTCTTCTACCCTAACTCATTCATTAGACACTTGAAAAATATAACTAGGTGAGCTAACTAGAGGTTGGCTGTGTAACATATGGCTCTGGGACACAGGCAGCTCTAGAGAGACTTGGTTTGATTGCAGTCCTATGTAACAGAGTTTTGTCATCAGTAGTTTCCTAGACTCTCAAAACTTTCTATGTTAAAAAGTAGAAACAGAACACATTGCATTTACAGTCAAGTTATTTTTGACAAGGGCAGCAAGAATATTCAATGAGAGACAAAGTCATATTTTCAACAAATGGTAACTAGAACAACACCAGAGACAAAAATTAGTTCAAAATGGGTCATAGACATAAGCATAAGAGCTAAAACTATAAAGCTGTTTGAAGAAAATATATAGCAGACCCTGACAAGATGACTGACTAGATGCAGCCAGGAAGAGCTTCTCCCACTGAGAAAGACCAGACCATCAAGTAGACTGTCACACTCTAAGCAGATCTACAGAAAGAATGCATCGTGGGTGGACAGAGGGAGGATATCAACCTCAGTTTGAAAGGGAAGGAAACTAGGAATCATACACATGGTTGCTGAGCACCAGAACTCATTCCTGGCCTCAAGGGGCTCCAAGGGAAGAGATGAGTAAGATAGGCAGAGAGTAGTTTACTGTTGCCATGGATCTCTAGGATTCCCGCTGTGAGAGACCTCACAATCCCCATGGGCATCTGAATTGGCAAGGGGAACTGCCCAGAAAGTTGGCATATACAGAACTCCAGCTTGCATGGAAGCCAGAATGTTTGGCACAAGAATGGCTGCAGTGGAGATCAGTCATGGCTGCCCATCCCCCAAAGCTTGCCATACTTCTGTAGGAGGCTTCAGCTTTGGTTAACTGTGGGGCTGAGCAGGGCTGTCTTGCCTGTGGAATGGGGCTAATCTTGTCTGAGAAATCCCCTGTCTGCTGGGCTCTGGCAATATCTGCTTACAGTGCAGCCTCAGCTTGGTAGTAACCACTACCATAGTTCTTTCACTTGCAGACCCTGCCTATCTGTCAGAGTAATTTAGGAAGAACCCTACCAGTGTGCAGCCTAGCCACAGCCTTCTCTGTTGGAGTGCATTTGTCCACAGCCTCCCCTTGCTACCCTGTCATGGTGCACATACTTGGGAACCTGCCACTGCCCACTGGCATGCACACATGTGTGGACTTGCCTTCACCCCACCAGAATGTGCACGAGGACCCCCACCATCCAGCCAGCATGCATACACACTTGGTCCCACCAACACCACACCAGAGTGTTTTTCTGGCAGCCCCAGTCACAGTGTTGTTGCCAGTGGACTGGAAACACCTGGAGCCCTCCAGCACAGCTGGTGCTTAATCTTGAGGAGCCATGGAACAAAGCTGCAGGCCTGGTTTTATCCCTATACTAAACTGAGCCTTGGCCTCCTGCAAGTATCCAGAAATGAAACCAATTGACTAAATCCTCAAGGGCATCAAATAATATAAAAGTGAAAAGCCCCATCCAAAAGACAGCAACTTCAAAGATTAAAGAAACATCAGTCCACAAAGATGAGATGAGAAATAACCAGTACAAGAACCCTGGCAACTCTAAAAGCCAGAGTGTCTTCTTACCTCCAAACGAACATATTAGCTTCCCATCAGTGGTTGCTAGCCATACTGAAATGGTTGAAATAAAAGACACATAATTCAGAATCTGGATGGCAAGGAAGCTCATTGAAATACAGGAGAAGGTTGAAACACAAACAAAGAAAAACAGTGAAATGGTCACAGAGCTGAAAAACAACACAGTCATTTTATGAAAAAACAAAACTGAACTTCTGGAAATGAAAAATTCACCATAGGAATTTCAGAATGCAACTAGAAGCATTAATAACAGAATAGACTAAGCTGAGGGAAGAATCTCAGAACTCAGGGGCCACCACTTCAAATCAATGCAGGCAGACAAAAATGAAAAAGAATTTTTTAAAAATGTACAAAACCTCTGAGAAATGTGAGATTATATAAAGAGACCAAACCTATGACTCACTGGCATTCCTGGAAGTATAAGAGAGAGAGAAAGCAACTTGGATAACATATTTGAGGATACTGTCCACAAAAATTCAGAACCCCTGTGAGATACTATAGAAGATTATCATCCATAAGACACATAGTCATCAGATTCTCCAAAGTCAATTTGAAAGAAAAAAGTCTTAAATGCAGCTAAAGAGTGGAGGCAGATCAATACAAAAGGCACCCCCTCAGGCTAACAATAGACCTTTCAGCCGAAATCTTGCAAGTTGGAAGAGAGCAAGGGCATAAATTAAGCATCCTTAAAGAAATTCCAACCAAGAATTCCACATTCAGCTAAACTTCATAACTGAAGGAGAAATAAAAACCTTTTCACACAAGCAAATGCTAAGGGAATTCACTACCACCAGACTTGTCTTACAAGGGGTCCTTAATGGAGTGCTAAACATGGAAATGAAAGATGATTACCTGCCACCACAAAAACACAGTTAAGTATATAGCTCTGTGACTTTATAAAGCAACTACACAATCAAGTCTACATAAAAATCAGTTAACAACACAATGATAGGATCAAACCCTTACAAATCAATATTAACTTTGAATGTAAACAGGCTAAATGCCCTACTTAAAAGACACAGAGTGGGAAGTTGGATAAAGAAGTAAGACCAAACTGTATGCTGTCTTCAAGAGACATATCTCACATGCAATGACACCCACCAGCTCAGAGTAAAGGAATGGATAAAGATCTATCAAGCAAATGGAAAACAAAAGAGAATAGGAGTTGCTATTCTTATTTCAGACAAAATAGACTTTAAACCAAGACTCATCAGAAAGGAACAAGGAACAAGGAAAGGTATTACATAATGATAAAGGTTTCACTTCAGAAAGAAGACTTACCTATGCTAAACATGTATGCGCCCAAGACTGGAGTACAAAGATTCATAAAACAAGGCTTTAGAGACCTATGAAGAGACTTAGATAACCATACAATAATAGTGGGTGACTTCACATCCCACAAACAATGTTAGACAGATCATGAGGCAGAAAACTAACAAAGATATTCAGGACCAAAACTTGACACTTGACCAAATGAACCTAAGAGATATCTACAGAATACTTAACTAATTTTTAAAAAATAAAATCATACCAGCTACATACTCAAACCACAGAACAATAAAAATATATATCAATACCAGATATGTATCTCAAAATCATATAATTGCATGGGAATTAAACAACCTGCTTCTGAATGACATTTGGGTTAAAAAAAATGAAATTAAGAAAGAAATAAAAGAAAAAATTTGAAACTAATTAAAACAAAGATACAACTTTCCAGAATCCCTGAGACACAGCTTGATTTTTTTGTATAATAATAATTTTTAAAAACTTCAATAGTTCTGGGGGTACAGGTGGATTTTGGTTACATGGATGAGTTTTTTAGTAGTAAATTCTGAGATTTTTAGTGCATCCATCACCTGAGCGGTGTATACTATATTCAATATCTTTTCTTTTGTCCTTCACCCTCCACCCTACCTCCCTCCTCCAAGTCCCCACAGTCCATTACATCACCCTTCATGTTTTTGCATCTTCACAGTTTAGCTCCTACTTATAAATGAGAACGTATGTTATTTGATTTTCCATTACTGAGTTACTTCACTTAGAATACTGGCCTCTGGTTCCATCCAAGTTGCTGCAAAAAGCATTATTTTGTTTCTTTTTATGGCTGAATATTAGTCCATGGTGTATAATACCACATTTTATTTAACCACTTGTTGGTCAATGGGCACTTAGGTTGGTTCCTCATTCTTGCAATTGTGAATTGTGCTTCTATAAGCATGCAAATACATGTGTATTTTTCATATAATGACTTCTTTCCCTTTGGGTAGATACCCAGTAGTGGAGTGAATGGTAGATCTACTTTTAGTTCTTTAAGTAATCTCCATAATGTTTTCCATACTGATAATATTAATTTACCTTCCCACCAGCATTGTAAAAGTGTTCTCTTTTCACCACATCCATGCCAATATCTTTTTTTGACTCTTTTATTATTGCTGTTCTTGCAGGAGTAAGGTGATATCTCATTGTGGTATTAATTTGCATTTCCCTGATGATTCATGATGTTGAGCATTTATTCATGTTTGTTGTCTGTTTGTATATCTTCTTTTGAGAAATGTCTATTCATGTCCTTTGCTCACTTTTTGATGGGATTATTGTTTTGTTTTGTTTTGTTTTGTTTTTCTTGTTGATTTGTTTGAGTTCTTTGTAGATTCTGGATACTAGTCCTTTGTCAGATGCATAATTTGTGAATATTTTTCTCCCACAGACTGTGGGTTGTCTGTTTACTCTGCTGATTATTTATTTTGCTGTGCAGAAGCTTTTTAGTTTAATTAGGTCCTATTTATTTATTTTTGTTTTTGTGTCATTTGCTTTTGGAGTCTTATTCATAAACTCTTTACCTAAGCCAGTGTCTAGAAGAGTTTTTCCAATGTTGTCGTCTAGAAATTTTATGATTTCAGGTCTTAGATTTAAGTCTTTGATCAATCTTGAGTTGATTTTTTATATAAGGTAAGCAATGAGGATCCAGTTTCATTCTTCTACATGTGGCTTGCCAGTTTTCCCAACACGATTTATTGAATAGGAAGTCCATTCCCCAATTTACGTTTCTGTATGCTTTGTCAAACACCAGTTGGATGTAAGTATTTGGTTTTATTTATGAGTTCTCTATTTTGTTCCATTTGGTCTAAGTGCCTATTTTTATACCAGTACCATGATGTTCTGGTAACTGCAGCCTTGTAGTATAATTTGAGGTCCAGTAATGTGATGTCTCCAGATTAGTTCTTTTTGCTTCCTATTGCTTTGTCTATGTGGGCTCTTTTTTTGGTTCCACATAAATTTTAGGATTTTTTTCCAGCCCTGTGAAAAATGATAGTATTTTGCTGGGAATTGCGTTGATTTCGTAGATTGCTTTGGGCAGTATGATCATTTTCACAATATTGATTTTTCCTATCCAGGAGCATGGGATGTGTTTCCATTTGCAGTTTTTATTGTAGAGATCTTTTACCTCCTTGGTTAAGTATATTATTATGCATTTTATTTTTTATTTTTGCAGCCATCATAAAAGGGTTTGAATTCTTGATTTAATTCTCATAGTGGTTGTTGTTGGTGTATATAACAGTGCTACTGATTTTTCTGCATTGATTTTGTAACCTAAAACTTTACTGAATTCATTGATCAGATCTAGTAGCCTTTGGGATGAGTCTTTAGAGTTTTCTAGGTGCACGATTGTATCATCAGTGAAAGGCAACAGTTTGACTTCTTCTTTTCCAATTTGGATGCCCTTTATTTATTTGTTTTTCCTGATTGCTCTGGCTAGAAGTTCTAGTACTATGTCAAATAGAAGTGGTAAAAGTGGGCATCCTTGTCTTCTTCCAGTTTTGGGGGAGAATGATTTCAACATTTTCCCATTCAGTATTATGTTGGCTGTGGGTTTGTCATATATGCTTTTTATTACTTTGAGGTAAGTTCCTTCCATGCCTATTTTTTTGAGAGCTTTTAACATAAAGGAATGCTATGTTTTATCAAATGCTTTTTCTGCATCTATTGAGATGATCATAGGGTTTTTGTTTTTAATTCTGTTTATGTGATGTGTCAAAATTATTGACTTATATATGTTAAACCATCCTTGCATCCCTGTGATAAAACCCACTTGATCATGATGTTCTATCCTTTTGATGCAACATTAGATCAATGAGCTAGTATTTTCTTGAAGATTTTTGCATCTATGTTCATCAGTGATATGGGTCTCTTATTTTCTTTTTTATGTCCTTTCTTGATTTTGGTATTATGGTGATACTGGCTTCATAGAATGATTTAAGGAGAAATTCCTCTTTCTCAATCTTTGGGAATACTTTCAGCAGGATTGGTACCAATTTTTTGAATGTTGGGTAGAATTCAGCTGTGAAATCATCTGGTCCTGGACTTTTTGGTTGGCAATTTTTTTTATTAGCGATTCAGTCTCCGCTACTTGCTATTGGTCTGTTCAGGGTTTCTATTTCTTCCTGATTTAATCTAGAATGGTTGTGTGTTTTCAGAAATGTATCCATTTCCTCTAGATTTTCTAGTTTGTGTGCATAAAGGTGTTCACAGTATCCTTGAATCATCTTTGATGTAGGCATTTAACACTATATAACATTCAAGAGGAACATTTGTAGCACTAAATACCTGTTTTAAGAAGTTTAAAAGATCTCAAATTAACAATCTAATATCATACCTAGAGGAACTAGAAAAATAGGAGTAAACCAACCCCAGAACTAGCAGAAGAAATGAAATAACCAAAATCTGAGCTGAACTGAACCAAACTGAGATGCAGAAATTTATGCAAAAGATCAATGAAACAAAAATATTGGATCTTTCAAGGAATAAATAATATTGATAGACTGCTGGCTAATTATTAAAGAAAACAAAAGAGAGAAGATTCAAATAAACACAATCAGAAATGACAAAGCTGACATTACCATCAACCAACAGAAAAACAAAAAAATCTTAGAGATGATTATGAACATCTCTATGCACACAAACTAGAAAACCAAGAAGAAATGTATAAATTCCTAGAAGTATGCCATCTCCCATGATTGAACCAGGAAGAAATTGAAATTTTGAACAGACCAATAACAAGTTCCAAAATCGAATCAGTAATAAAAAACTTCCAACCAGAAAAACCTCTGGTCTAGATTAAATCACAGCCACATTCTACTAGATGTATAAAGAAGACCTAGTACTGATACTACTAAAACTATCCCCACCCCTCCCCACCTCAACAAAAGGAGGGGCTATTCCCTAACTCATTCTATGAAGCCAGCATTATTTCCATACCAAAATCTGACAGACACATAACCAAAAAAAGGAAACTTCAGGCCAATATCCCTGATAAACACAGATTAACATAGATGTGAAAATCCTCAATAAAATAGTAACAAATTAAATCCAGCAGCACATCAAAAAGCTAATACACCACGATAAAGTAGGTTTTATTCCTGGGATGAAAAGTTGGCTCAACATATGCAAATCAATAAAGTGATTCATCATGTAAATAGAACCAAAATGAAAACCACATGGTCATTCCAATAGGATACAAAAGGCTTTTGATAAAATTCAACATCCCTTCATAATAAAAACTTTTGACAAACTACCTTAAAATAATAAGAACTATCTATGAAAAACCCACAGACAACATTACACTGAATGAGAAAGAGCTGGAAGCAATCCCCTTGAGAACTAGAACAAGACTAGGATGCCCAGCCTCCCTATTCCTATCCAACATAGTACTGGAAGTCCTAGCCAGCGCCATCAGACAAAAGAAGGCAATCAAATAGGAAGAGAGGAAATCAAACTCTCTTTGCAGATGATATGATTCTATACCTAGAAAACCCCATAGTCTGCCTCTGGGGAGCTCCTTGAACAGATAAACAACTTCAATAAAGTTTTAGTATACAAAATCAATGTACATGAATGAGTACCATTTCTACATACCAATAACATCCAAGCTGAGAGTCAAATCAAGAATGCAATTCCATTCATAATAACTACAAATAGAATAAAATACCTAGGAATATGGCTAACCAAGGAGGTAAAAGGGCTCTACAATGAGAATTACAAAACACTGCTGAGAGAAATCAGAGATGACATAAACAAATGGAAAAGTATTCTATGCTTATGTATAGGAAGAATCAATATTGTTAAAATGGCCATAGTGGCCAAAGCAATTTACAGATTCAATGCTATTCTTATCAAGCTATCAATGTCACTTTTCACAGAATTAGAAAAGTGTTCTAAAATTAATTTAAAACTAAAACACAGCCCAAATAGCCAAAACGGTCCTAAGCAAAAACAACAAAGCTGGAGGCATCACACTACCCAACTTCAAACTATACTACAAAGCTACAGTAACCAAAACAGCAGATTTTGGTATAAAAGCAGACACATAGACCAATGGAACAGGTTAGAGAACCCAGAAATAAAGCTTTACATCTACAACCAACTGATCTTTGAAAAAGTGTACAATAACAAGCAGTGGGGAAAGGACTCCCTATTTAATAAACGGTGCTGGGATAACTGGCTGGCCATACGCAGCACATTGAAACTGGACCCCTTACTTTAACCACATATAAAAATCAACTCAAAGTGGATTAAAGACTTAAACGTAAGGCCTAAAACTAAAAACCCTAGACGAAAACCTAGAAAATACCATTCTGTATATAGACCTGAGCGAAGATTTTATGATGAAGTCTCCAAAAGCAATTGCAGCAAAAATAAAAATAGGAAAGTGGGACCTAATTAAATTAAACAGCTTCTGCATAGCAAAATAAACTATTAACAGAGTGAACAGGCAACCCATAGAATGGGAGAAAATATCTGCAAACTATGCATTTGACAAAGAACTAATATCCAGAATCTGCGCTTAAGTTAATAACGAACTTAAAACAAGCAGAAAACAAACAATCCCACCGAAAAATGAGCAAAGGGCATGAACAAACACTTCTCTAAAGAAAATATACACATAGCTAACCACCATGTTAAAAAAATCTTCAACATCACTGATCATCAGAGAAATGTAAATCAAAACCGCAATGAGATATTATGTTATACTTCTCAGAATGCCTATTTTTAAAATGTCAGAAAATAAAAAACGTTGGCAAGGTTGCAGAGAAAATGGAACACTTACAAACTGCTGGTGCAAAAGTAAATTAGTTCAGCCAGTGTGGAAAGCAGCCTGTAGATTTCTCAAACTACTTAAAACAAAACTACAATTTTACCCAGGAATCCCATTAGTGGACATATATGCAAAGGAATGTAATTCATTGTACCAAAAAGACACATGCACTCATATGTTCATCATGGCACTATTCACAGTAGCAAAGACATAGAATTGACCCAGATGCCCATCAATGGTGGACTAGATAAAGGAAATTTGGTACATATACACCATGATATGCTATGCAGCCATAAAAAAATAATAAAATTTTACCCTTTGCACCAATGTGGATGTAGCTAAAGACCACTACCCTAAGTGAATTAGTGCGGGAACAGAAAATCAAATACCACATTTGCACTTGTAAATGGGAGCTAAATATTGAGTACAAATGCACAGAAAGAAGGTAACAATAGATGCTGGGAACTACTTGAGGTGTAGCACAGGAGGAGCATGAGGGTCAAAACCCTACCTATCAAGCATTATGCTCACTACCTGGGTGAAGAAATCATTTGTACACCAAACCCCACTGATCCATGTAACAGACATGCAAATGTACCCTCCGAACTTAAAAATTAAAAATAAAAATAAACACGTATGAGTAAATTTTTGGACCTAGAGTTGGGTAAAGCCTTTTCAGATATGATGCCAAATGGACAAACAATGAAAGAAAAAGATATGAATAAATTTAACTTCATCAGATTTAAAAACTTTTGATCTTAAAAAGACACCACAAAAAGTAAACATACAACCCAGAAGATGAAAGAAAATATGTGCAAAATCATATATTGATATCTAGAATTTAATTTTAAAATCCATGTAATTTATAATACAAAGATAAATTATTCAATTTAAAAATGGACAAAGGTCATGAATAGATACTTTTCCAAGGAAGATATACAAATGGCCAATAAGCACATGAAAACATACTTAACAAACATTAGCCATCAGGAAAATGCAAATAATAACCACAGTGAAATACCACTTCACACCCGTTATAATGACTATAATAAAAAAACATATATAATAACGTGTTCATGAGGGTGTGGAGAAAGTGAAGCCTTCATGCAATGCTGATGGGAATGCAAAATGGTGCATCTATTTTGGAAACAGCCTGCCAGTTCCTCAAAGGCTAAAAGTAGAGTCATCATATGACCCTAAAATTCCACTTCTAAGTATATGCTCAAAAAAACAAAAAATGAAAACATATGCACACACCAAAATTTGCACATAAATTTTTATACCAATATTAAACACAATAGTTGAAAAGGGAAAACAATCTATCAATCAATTGATGAGTGAATAAGTAAATGTTACATAGCGATGCAATGCATATTATCTGCCCAGAAAAATAAATGAAGTACCGATACATGCTACAACAGAGGTGAATTTTGAAAACATCCTAAGTGTAAGAGGTGAGTCTCAAAAGACCTCGTATTATATGATTATATTTGTCTGAGATATCCAGACTTGGTAAATCTAAAGATATAGAGATATTGGATTGGTGGTTGCCTAGGGCTATAGGCATCAGGAGCAAGTGACTGCTAATTGGTATGAGGTTTCTTTTGGAAGTGATAAAAATTTCTAAAATTAATTATGGTGAGGTTTACACAACTCTGTAAATATTTAAAAAACACATTGAATTGTCAAAAGAATAAATAAATTGAAGATTGTGTCTTAAAAAAATAACAGAACCAATGATATAGACCAAGTTACCTCATCATGAATGAGAGTCACATATACTAGTGGGATATTGGTAAAGATGAAGGAAAAAATAACCTCAAAATTAATAACCTGAAAAATAAATGTGGTTTAGCTCATTACAAATTATAAATCAATATAGTCCTTACATCTTTATAGAGAAATAAACCCTGCTTGAGTCCTCTTCTGGGTGGTATTATGTGCCAATGTCCATGGTTAAATAAATGCATTGTCACATAATGTTCACACCTATGTTCACAATTTATCCATACATCCAATGTAACACAATGTTCACAGTTCATCCATACAAAAATAATAATGTAATTACAGATACAAGGCAATCGAGTTATTGTCATCCCAAAACCCTGAAATAAACCCTTGACATAAGTTCCAGACCCAAAAGACAGCCAAGTCCTGTGACTTCTTCATCAGTAATATTTCTTACATCTGCTTATTCTTACCACTATCAGCATCTCATTACTTCATACCTGCATTGTTGCCATTGCTGCCCAAATACTCCTGCTTTATGTAATGTTCTTCTTTCTAATCTATTCAATATGCTGCTCTCAAATAATCTTAAAAGATGGCCTATAGCATTAATTCAACTGCCCAGAAATATTTATACTGTCACTACCTCTAAGGAAAATAAGCTTAAGTTGCTTATTTGGGTACTCAAGGATATCCTTTTATACATATCAAATTATTTCTCCAAAATTACCTTCTAATTTTCCTCCATAAGTACTCTCTTCTAATGAGACCATTCCTAAATAAAAAATCTGATAGTGTTAACCTTTGAATCATGCCTTTTTCTCTGCGTATCCAAATTCTACCAATCTTTACAAGTTCTGCCGCATGGTTGTCACTTAATGCTATCAATTTATACATTGGATAAAACTTAACATTTACCAAGAAACATTCCCTGACTATTCCAGGCTATGATGATTTCTGGCTTATCACTTTTTTTTTTTTTTTTTTTGCCACCCATTGCAAATTCATCATATCCTGCTTTGTCTACACAAAAGGATTTTAGACATTTCAGTAATATCAGTGACTTAGGCTTTTTGGGAAAGTTTCTATAGATATAGTCAGTTCTCAATGAAAACAGTTTATAAATAAATCAAGAGTAGTATCAACAACAAAACCAATTCACAGAGTTGAAGAAGAACAAAACTTGTTGGGGGAAGACCTTATATATAATGTAGCCTAATCATTTTGCTGCATAATTGGGTAAGCTGAGGTCCACAAATAGAAAAAGACAGGCATAAGGTCCAACATTTGTTTGAGAGCAGAGCCAAGACTAGACTGTGGTTTGTTATTCCTACCTATTGGGAACCCTACCTTCAACCTAGAACATGTTGCCTAAATCTCAGTGCTTCCTTTAGTATGATATCATCTTAGAAATGAACTGAATTTCCCCAGTTTGTTCACAGGTGGGTATGTGATTATAGAAAAGGGGCAGCCCGTCCCTTATCCTGAAGTCTGGAGAAGAGGTTCAGGGGAGCGGGTATATAATCTAGTTGATTGCGGTAGTAGTTATACAAGACTGAACCTTGCTCTACAATGACTAGAGCAGGTATCATCTAGAATACCTCAAAGGCCAACTGTCGCCCAACAGTTTTAATAAATTCAGAATTTGGAGAGTATATGAATCCTGAGCGCTATTTCCCATAGATATTATTGCTCCTACCTTCAAATTGTTAAACGTTGAATTATAGATGGCCAAGAAGATCCAGGAGCAAAGGGCCAATCATCTGCTTGAGTAATCCTCTCATACCTCTGTCTGGTCTGAGAGCAAAGTGGAGACATCGCAGACAAAGGCACTCTCAGATCCACATCACATCTTTAAATTCAGGCACCTCTAGGGAAATACTCTTCCCTGGAGAGAAAACTAGGCTCAGTGCTTCTCAAGAGTGTCTTCTGGGTAGGAGAGGAAATAAGTGGTACTTACTATTATGCTACAAATGAAGGGATGGGAGGACATATTATTTAGAAGGGTAACTATATAAGCCAATGTCTTCTATAATTATTGTTCCTACCCATTAGGAACCACAATGATATTAGGAACTACCCACAATGATATTTTAACTCTGAATCTGCTGTCAACTAACTGTGAGAACTTTGGCATATAGCTTAAGCTCTTTGAATCTTGGCTTTATTATTTCAAAAACAAAAACAAAAGCATTGGAAACATTAATAATATGTCTCCTTCTCAAACTAAAATTGTCTGCTTTTAGCATTTACCATTTGCACAGCACCATAGAGTGTATGAGTTTATAAAAGCCTTTCACAGTATCTCAGGCCCTTCTTACTATTTGTGAACAGGTAGCACAGGTATCATCAGACCCATTTTACAGATAAAAGTATAGAGAAGTGAAGATCATAAACCAATTGCTAGCGTCTTAATCCATTTGTGTTTCTATAAGGGAATACTTGAAGCCACATAATTTATATAGAAAAGAGGTGTATTTGGCCCACAGTTCTGCAGGCTGTACAAGAAACACAGCACCAGCATTTGCTTTTTGAGAGGGTTTCAGGAAGTTTCCACTCATGGCAGAAGGTGAAGGAGAGCCAGCATCAGATAGCAAGAGTGGAAAGAAGAGAGAGAGGTAGGAGGGAGGTGCCAAGCTCTTTTTAGCAGTCAGTTCTCTAAGCAACTAATAGAGCAAGAACTCATTCATTACTTCAAAACTGGCATCAAGCTGCTTATGAGGGACCCACCCCCATGACTCATCCCTTCCCAATAGGCTCCACCTCCAACATTGGGCATCAAATTTTGACATGAGATCAGGAGGAGACAAATATCCAAACTATGTCAGGTAGTAAAGCTGGAATCTAAATCTTCTAGATCAGGAATCAGCAAACTACAGCTCAAAGGCCAAATCTGATTGAGCACCTAGTTTGTAAATAAAATTTTATTGGAACACAGACAGACTTGTCAGTTTATGTATTGTCTTTGGTTGCTTTCATACACACACCAGTAGAACTGAGTAGGTGCAACAAAAACTGTATGACCTGCAAAGTAAAAAATATTATCTCTTTGACACCTTCCAGAAAAAAGAAATTTGTCAACTTCTGTTCTAGCACATAGGTTTTTGATTTTTCACTATAATACCTAGCTCCTAGCTCTGCAAGACAACTCTAATTTTTTTCTTGTCAGATCTTTACCCCTGTTCTGTGGCCTCTATCTTCCAAGTCCTATTTGGCTGATCACTTGCAGAATGGAGTGCAAAAATTAAATTCATCTGATTCAGAAATCAGCATATACATTATACATTTGTATTTTAAATGCAATAGTGAAAAAGTAAAAAAAAGAAAAAAGAAAAGAAAACCTTTAATCACTTACACACCTGCACAAGAGACATGCTGCGACACAAATATACTGATCTCATTATTATTATTGGGTTGTTGAGCACTAGCAATGTAAAACACATAAAGCCACAATCACTAGCCTAAAGCCTTTCAGCTGAAGCAAAGCACACAGCTTAAAAACAGAAGAGAGCACTAGAAAAACTGGTGAAATCTCTGAGGTGTGATTGAGCTCTCAGACATAAGCATTGAATAAGGATGTTCGCTCTGTATCACAAACCCCACAGTCGCAGAAATATTCAGTGACTGAGTATTATGGGGTTTTCTGATTCGGTGCACACATATGTGTGTGATATTTCAATTGTTACAACTCCATTGCTTTTGTAACTGTTTCTAATTACTCTTGAGACCATTTCTCAGTATAAGCTGAGCATATGGGCACTTTGCATTTTTAAAATCCTACTTTTGGAGTTATCCATGAGCTAAAAAACCCCGGCATTTTTTTTTTTTTTCAAGTGTAATCAAGGTATTTCAGAAGCCTTCACACCAGCAGCAGGATGGAAGCAGCTTACTGGGTATTCATTGGGTCACTACCATGAGAGCTCTCCCTCAGAGAACTTCGCACACAATGGCGTGTTTCTGGTTACTGGAAGCTATTCGGTCATTTATTTGACAGAGATTAATTAAAGAAATACTGTGAACACAACTCTGGATGAGGAGGATCCTTGCTTTAATAATATCTTATAAGATAGTCATTGAATTATTCATTCATTTTCCAATTGTTTATTGAGGACCTACTACATGTTGAGCTCTATGCCAGACACTTCAAATAGAATGGGACACACACACACACACACAGACATGTATACACACTTATTTATTTATTTCTGCACTTCTTGAGCTTAAATGACTTTGGAATGTACGTAAGACTTGACAAAGCATATAAGCAACAAAGGATTCATACTGAGAACATATAAAGAATTCCTATAACTGAATTTTTTTTTAAAAAAGACAGAAATCTCAATAGAAAAATGGGCAAAATATGTGAATAGACTCTTTACGAAAGAGAACAGATAGTCAACTTGTCAGCCACCAGAGAACTGCAAATTCAAACTACAATGTGATACCACTAAATGCGCACTTTAGAATGGCTAAAATTAAGAATTCAGAAAATACTAAGAGTGGGCACAACTGAGACTCTTTTTACTGCTGATAGGAGTGTTGATTGGTAAAACCACCTTAGAAAACTGTTTTCCATTACCAACTAAATTAGAACATACCCATGACCTTGTATTTTCTATCCTAGGAAATACATTCCTGTGTTCACCAAAACACACAAAGTAGAATGCTGATAGCAGCACTATTTGTAATAGCTCCAAATGGGATACTATCCAAATACCCATCAACAGTGGAATGAAATAAATTATGGAATTTTCACCCAAATGGAATATTATATAGCAGAGTAAATTATTTACAACTCTATGTAACAATGTAGGTGAATCTTACGAACATAAGCTTGAATCAGAAAGACAATAGGCAGAAAAGAATAATGACTGTGTGATTTGATTTATGCAGGGTAAAAACTGATTGGTAGCTTTGGAAGTCAAGATGGTGGTTAATTCCAGTGTGGGCCTAGAGAAGTCACAAACAGACAGAGGCATAAGGGGCATCCTATGGTCCGCTAGAACTCTCTTACTCCATTTGTGTGCTAGCTACCTGGGCATATTCACCTTTTGAAAACCTATTGAGCTGTATGCATATGATTTGTTTTATTAAAAGTGCGTATGAGGCATTCCACAATCAAGAGTTAAAATAAGCTCCAAAGTGAGTTCATGGGAGGGGACTATCCCTTCCCTATAGGAAATGGTCTCCAGTGGTAACACTGGTACTAAGCTCTAAAGAATGGAAATGGTTTTAATCCACAGAAAGCAGATAAGGCATTCCACGAGGAGCAAAATGTTCTTTGCAGAAGAGTGGACATAAGAAAATATGGAGCAATTTGTGAAACATGAGATCTGTGGAAGAGGAATAAATCAAGCTAGAAAGTTAAGCCAGAATGTGGAAAGCCTTGAGAGAGGCCCTTGGCTTTTGTGAAATAGGCAGCGGGGAGACATTCAGGGGTTCTAAGCAGGGCAGAGATTATCAGAGCTGTATTCAGGGAAGATTAACTTGGTAGTTGTATTGCAGAGTGAATTAGAAAGTGGAGAAACAGGGGAAAGGGAGACCAATTTGGATGTAATTGCAATTGTCTGAGTGGTATGTAATTAGGCCTAAATTAGGGAGGTAGTATGAGCAGAAAAGAAGAGATGTATGGAGGAGACATTAGAGGAGACAAAGAAACTTATTGGAATTTTGTTGTTGTTGTTAAGGGAGATGGAAGAGCCCAGGGAAGTCAATCTGGGCGATTGGAAGATAAATCATACCATTAACTGAAATAGATAAATTAGGATCTCTTCCTTGAGAGCAAGGGCTGAGCACTGGTAAGTTCTTGTTTCTCATATACCAAAGCTACTCCTGAACATAACAGCTCTGTGCAGCTCAATGTGGAGACTTAGGCCTCTCAGGAAAAATGACATGTTACTTTCCCAGCCATCCATATATACAGTAGATTCTGATTTTCTTATAGAATGGAAGCTGCCCAGCTAAAAGGTACATTTTCCAACCTACTTTGTAGATGAGAGTGGCAGTATGAGTGGGTTGTAAGGAAAGGTAAATTGTGTAACTTTAAGCCTGTACCCTTAAAGGGAGATAGAACGTTCTTCTCCTATTCCCCTCATCCTGCTTGCTGAAATGCAGGTGTGATGGCAATAACTAAAGCAGTCCTCAAGGACCATGAGTGGAAGCTGCAAGACAAAAGCAAGACAGAGTCAGCCTGAGTCCTTGATGACTGTGGAACACTTCACTATCCCAGATAGTCTCTACGGATCTTTATGTGACAGAGAAATAATATCTTGTTTATGTCACTGATAGTTTGCATCTCTATTACTGTAACTAAATTGATATCTTAAATAATTCAGATCCCAAACTTGTAGTTTTCATCTCTGAGATATTTTTCCTTATATTCAACTATCATTTTCTGAGCAATTATTAGATATTTGACACTCTACCAGGTGCCAATGTTAAACAATTCATTAATGGTGAGCTTACTCCCCTAACACCGATGACCATTCCTGAAAATGTGTGGCAATATCTCAGACATGGTTTAACCATAACAAAAAATGCCATTTATTGCACTCTTTCAAAATGTGAGCACTGAGTTTACATAACCAGCCTAAGACCATTAAAAATTAGTTCCCATTTTTAGCCTCATTCTACAGATGAGAAAACTGAGCCACCAAAATGTTACAAAACATTCCTCAAGGTGATATTGCTAATGGTCAGAATTTTCTCTCTCCAGTGTCCACTCTTAATGACCTGACAGTACACATTGCCTCACTGAAACAGCATGAAGATAAATCAGTTTGAATTTATCTCCACCACTGGCAAAAAGAGTCTGAAGCCAAGTCATAGAAAAGATCAAAAATTCCTAGTTCATAGATGCAGGCTTTTGCTCTGACTTCTCATAATGAAAACTGATGGTTCTGAAACCTCTCTCTCTTGCAGCACTAGACACAGAACGTGGTTCTTTGCTTTACCGTTGGGGAGGACAAGTTGAGTGAAGCAAGGAGAAAAGGATGGAGAGAAAAGGTAAAGAAGAATCTGAGTGAGAACATCTTCACTTGAAAATCCAGGTTATTATTTCCTAGGGTTAGCAAACTAATTGAGAAACAACATGAAAAGCAGGACTTTAAGATATTCCTGAAAATATTGGATGATGTCGGGATAAGAGTATAGCCCATAAAAAAGACAAACTTGAAGTCATTTTTATGCAAAAATGCTGAGGGGTTTGCTCAAAAGAATTGTAATCATCGTAAATCTTCTCAACTTCTAGTCAATGTCTTCAGTCATCCTATGTGTCTGAGGAAGAAAAGAAAGAAGTTAAACAGCTGATGTTTTTGGTCATGATCATAGGTCAAGGAGCAGTCTATTGTGGCTGAGATTAAAGAGAATTTTGATCATGTGATTGTGCAAGGAAGGTTTTGTGTGGCTTCTTTGAAATTTCATCGCCACTGAAGTAAAAGTGTTGATGCATTTGACATGGTCACCTAACCACAGATTGAGGAATGGAAGGCTGAGGGACTAGGAGCAGGATAAGTCCAGTGCAGTCTGTGAAAGCAGGGATGACGTTTTTTGCAAAAAATGCATAGGAAAAGGAAGAGCTGAGAAAGGGGGTCTCCCAGAAGACCGGAAAAGACAATTCAAAGAAGATAAAAGTGCAAAACACTTCATGTTTACAATTGGCTTACTGCAGGAGCATGTGGAAGAAGCTAAAGCAGGTACACCATAGGAAACCTTCTTGAGTCTTTTGTATCCCCCAATCTTCCTACCCCAAAAAGCCCTCAAATGAGGCTAAAATCTCCTCTGAAATCCTCTGGCAGGTAAGCTGTATCTGGAGAAAACTTTCTAAGCCTCAGGGAAGTGTCCCTTCACTTTCTTGTTTGTCATCAGAGTAAAATACAAAGATAACAAGGACATTTTTAGTATAATTTGAAGCATTTTATTCAACTTCACAGAAATTAGAAATAATTCCCAGGTTATTAAATAAAGTGCTGGTCCTCATTTTTCTTGTAAAATAATGAAGCAGATTTGGGCATTCTGCCCATTGGCCAGCAATATTATTCCAAGTTCTTATTGTATCCATGGAAAATCAAATTCAAATTACAGCATGTTTTCTTCTAACATAATTTGCCATAAATGTCTGTGTATCTGTATCTAAATAATATCTGCAATCTAATCTAAGAAAAAATATACAAATCAATAGGACATGTAATTGCAAAGGGCTTATTATTTTATATGTTCTTCCTGGATCCTTAAGAAATGGCCAGAGAGGATGGGACAGAGCCAAATCTTGCAAATATAAGTAGAAACAGTGCACTAAAGCCTTCTCATCCCTCGGCACAACAATTTACAACCCTAGCAGCCAAAGAAGGTTGTCTATATACGCAAATGATATGACACACATCACCTAGGCAAATCACCACCCACACAATTTGGAAAACAGGGTAGGGTTAAGTGCTATGAGAGCTGGAATATGAGCAGCATTCGATTATTGTAAAAATAATGCTGCCTCCTATTTATATAGTGCCTTGATGCTGCTGAGCTCATGGTACAGCCATATCTTATTGTGAATTCTATTAATATATTAGGTTCAAAGTCATCTTTCATGCACAGATCATTACTGGTATTCTTTCTCACACAGCCCCTGTATGGGGTTACCTAAAATTAATCTCATTTCAGCAGCAGAGACTCTGGGTATGAAATGTGACAGTCAGGCAATGCCATTATTCACCAGAGGAATAAAGACTAGATCCTAGCTTTGCATTATATCACAATCCTGCAGTTCTCACACTGCATGCCTAGGATGAATGATTGATGTCCCCCCCCCCCAACAAACCTCCACAGCTCTGACTCAAGGGTGTTAATGACTGTACCTGTCACCAGAAAACCTGTCTCACCTATTCACCAGGTGAGGAAACAAAAGGATAGAAAGGTCAAGCGGTCTTTACACACTAGTTGGGCATGTTTCTGGGCCTTTCTGAGCTATAGTTTATTCTTTTTTAAAGAGAGCACAGAAATTCCTATTCACAAGGTCACAGGATGATGATGGTTAGGTGACTTCACACATATTGTAATAACATAAAATGAAAGGGAGACTTTGAAGAACAATGAGAGATACTTGAATTCTCTTCTTGCTGTTTAGAAAGAGATAGATTTAACCAAGGAAATGGAAGTAAATGGGAGGTCTTCTATCATTATCACAATTCAAATTTTTCAAGTTTTCAAGTTGTCTTAGACCATCTGTGTTGCTAGGAAAGAATACCTTAGGCCAGGCACGTGGCTCACGCCTGTTATCCCAGCACTTTGGGAAGCTGAAGCGGGTGGATCATGAGGTCAGAAGTTCGAGACCAGCCTGGCCAACATAGTGAAACCCTGTCTCTACTAAAAATACACAAAAGTAGCCAGGCGTGGTGGCAGGTGCCTGTAATCCTAGCTACTTGGGAAGCTGAGACAGGAGAATTGCTTGCCCTGGCAGGTGGAGGTTGCAGTGAGCTGAGACTGTGCCACTGCACTGCAGCTCAGGCGACAGTGTGAAACCGTATTTTAAAAAGAAAAAAAATGACTTGAGGCTGTATAACTTATAAAGTAAAGAGGCTCATTTGGCTCATGGTTCTGCTGTTCAAGAAGTATGGTGCCACAGCCTGCTTCTGGTAATGTCCTCAGGCAGCTTCCACTCATGGTGGAAGGTGAAGGGAGCAGACATGTGCAGAGATCACATGATGGGAAAAGAAGCAAGAGAAAGAGCTGGAGATGACAGATACTTTATGTCAACTAGAGGAAGAACCTCCTCAACTACTAGGGGATTAATCTATTCATAAGAGATTCACTCCCATAACCCACACACCTTCCACTGAGCCCCAGCTCCAACACTGAGGATCAAATTTCAATGAGGATTTGTAGGGGTCAAACAAACCACGCATAACACAAGAGGAATTCTTCAGACTTATACTATTTTCCATTATTAGTTTGTCCTCTCCATCAGAAAGCATATTTTCTAATTAAAATTAAAAAAAAAAAAACCTCCAGACCACAAATAACTTGAAATTTGGGATCATGGGTGACCTCTTTTTCTCACAGTCTCAGCTGAAGTCCAGCACCAAATATATTGTCTGCTCAGTGTAATTCTATTGCTTGTCCTCTTAATGCAACAAAATGCTCTCTCATGCTTCTGAAAGTTGATATACGTTGTTCCTCCTTCATGAAACGTGTCTTCAGGTCCATATTTACTAGAACAACTCAAAGTAGTCCTTCCTGACCTAGCACTGGTGGGACTCAAGACTGAAAGCTAAGGTGGCAGAAAAAATACTACCTCTAGGCTTTTGTTATGAAAACCAAAGAAAAATTATAGAGAGAATAATCCTAGAAGGAAATGAATGAGGAGAGAAAATTAGAGGAAGGTGAAGACCAAACACAGAGAGCAGAGGGGAAAACAGTTTTCTAGTGACAGAGCTGGAGTCCTTGAGGGTGAACAAATAGCAAGATGCCTGCCTTCCTTCCCGGGAAGGAGGCATAAGCACAGAGGCTGTGCTATTTACCTACAGGCTACCTGCGTACTGCTAGCTTCTGCAAGCATTCTCAGGAACTCAGAGTCTGCTCACCTGTCCTGGACCACAAGCACATCAGCACTGACCAATGTGACTTGAAGATCAGAAAATCATTCTAGAAAGTTCTGCCGTGTTTAAGGAGAAACTTAAGACAAGGCTTGGGGTAAGGAGAGGGAGCAGCTTTGGGATTCCTTTGTAATCTGAAGAAAGAAGCCTAAAGCCAGATTCAATGTGATCCTACGAAATGATTACAGCATTTATTACTCAACTGATTTTTCAGATCTCTTAAACTGTTGTGTCTCTAGTGCATCCTCAATAGTAAATATTAATTTAGTAAGTAAATTGGGATTCATTTATGTACAGTGATGTCATTAACTTCCTTGGAGACCTAAGTCTGAACATATTATATAAATGTTCACAGGGTCTGCATATGCAATTGTTATTAATATGATTAACCCAAGGAGAATGACACAGGTAGGGCCACTCTTGGTCACCTCTGAATAAGACAGTCCTTGAGTAAAGGCTGCTCACCCTATAATCTAAGACAGAGTCCTTGATAAGTTTCTCTCTCTACATCCCACCCATTTAAAAACCTGAATTCCTCTTTCATCAAGCCTAATAATATCTCTCTCTTCTGCTGTCTCCCCCAGCAATAAATACTTTGTCAGGTGGGCGGGCATGAAAGAAATAGTACCAGCAAGAATAAGACTGGGAGGAGCAGGTGCTTTAACCAGCTTCCTGCCTCCAGCCTCAACGTGCTAATTGTCAACCTATGAAACACCAGCCTTAACAAATCTGTCCATACTCTCCCCTTCTAGGTATAAATAGCATTACTAGGAAAATTAAGAGTAATGTTTCAAAAGGGTGTGAGATCTGTGAGTTCTTCAAGTATAAGCTACAATTATGTTAAGTATTAATGGTCCACTTGGTAAAGTCATTTATAGTTCTTCTCTAATTTTTTATTCTTTTTCCTTCCTGCTATATGCACAGGATTTTTTTTTTTTTTTTTTTTTTTGAGATGGAATCTCACTCTGTCACCCAAGCTGGAGTGCAGTGGTACAATATTGGCTCACTGCAAGCTCTGCCCCCTGGGTTCACGTCATTCTCCTGCCTCAGCCTCCCAAGTAGCTGGGACTACAGGCGCCTACCACCACACCTGGCTAATTTTTGTATTTTCAGTAGAGATGGGCTTTCACCGTGTTAGGATGGTCTTGATCTCCTGGCCTCATGATCCACCTGCCTTGGCCTCCCAAAGTGCTGGGATTACAGGCGTGAGCCACTGCTCCCGGCCACATGATTGTTTAAAATTAGACATTATATTATGAAAAATGAGATGCAACAGAAAAGAGTCTTACGCAAATGCTAAGGAACACACAAGAGTAAATGAAAACAATTTATAATATGTAAAGTTCTAAATCAGCTGGTGTTTAATAAAAAGCAAAGTTTAGACAAATGGTCCCCATAAATCACTCTTGATTTTATTTAGCTTTCCTTTTCTTCACAACACAAGAGCTTCTTAGCTAAGCTAGGGTAATGACTTAGTAAAGTGTTGACAATGACTCCCCTATGTGTTACACATGTCATCTCTTCTGACTTGAGTATTTTTTTCTGGATCTTATATTATTTCAACCAACCTAGACAGGATTTTATGCATGCATGTGTATGTGTGTGTGCACAGAAAATTAATTTTTTATGTAAAATGAATCTGTATCTATACTCTTGTAGAATAATTCTAGTTATCAGCTTAGTTATTCAATTGCTAAGGTCCCAGCCTTTAGAGAGCCCTGATTCTTTAATTTTTCTCAAACTCTTGTCCATGAATAAGTATAATGAGCACCCCCTTTAAATATAATCCAAATTCAACCATTTCTCATCACCACCAGCCCTCCCACCCTAGTTTCTGTCAGCCATATCTCACTGCTAGACTACTGCAAAATAGTCTCCCTGCATTCCCTCTTGTTCCCCATGAGGCAGACTGAGTCATACATATAAAAGACATATCAGAGAGGATATTTTTCACTTGTCTCTTATTATGCATGTAATTATTTTTGTTAAGGCCATGCATTAAATTATGAAAAATGAAATGCAGCAGAAGAGTCTAAGATGTAGATAGCGGCAAAATATGTCACTCCTGCCTAACATCAAGAAAATGTCAGATAAGCTACAAAACTACAACTTTGTCAGAACATTTCAGATGGCTAAGGTCAAAGGGCAATCAAACAAACTGAAATCCATGGAAGAATATCAATCCACTTCCCCACCCAAGGAAGATGAGATGCACAAGCACAGAAGGGAGATGGGGCTGCCCTACAAGCAAGAAGAAGACTTAAGTTAAAATGTAAATGAGCTGCAAAAGGTCAAGTGTGGGCTAGCATGTGAGCACAGCATTCCTGGGAGCTGCAGACACAGTTGAAGTTTGCATCTACTCTCAAGCTCTTTCTTAATGTACCTGGTGAACAAGCCCCTTTTGTGTCATCTTTGCCAGGTACATTAAGAAAGACTGGAGGCAAGAAAGGAAACTGAAGGAAACATCCCAAAATTGTACTGACCTAGAGGAGAAGGGGAGGTGATAGGCTGCTGCTGCTGGAAAAACATAAAGCCTCATTCATAGCCCTGCTCAGACTTTTCCATCACATGAACCAAAACACATGAGCCAAAGGGAGATGAGCGACAGCACTGTCACCCCCAGTGTACAGGTACAGAGCCATCCTTACTGGAGAAAATATGAAGAGAAAAAGCACATGCCTCTGTGGGAAGAATGTTGAACTGTTCCCAGCCCAGAAACTTATACCAATAAAGAAGTTTCCTACCACTAGGGTAGGGAGAGGAAATTCTTTCCCGGATAAGACCTGCTAAACATACAAGACAGAGTTTCCTACTTGGCATAGAGAAAATAGGGTAAATGCTAAGAAATTGTACTTCTAAAGTTCAGGCACATAGAGCTTATCTGGATAAGGAAGGACTAGATCCAAACAAATGCCCTTCAATTGATTATGTTGGCCTAGCAAGCCAAGGCAATAAGCAAAAACAGTATGTAGTCAAAGAAGGATAAAGGGAATCTTCCTGCTCTGTGGTACAGGCCTACAGTTGTGGCTAAAAGCTGAGAGTAGAGGACAAGCACAGAGAAAACTCTTCTGGCACCTCAGCTTCCACTATGAGAAAAAAGCATCATGAGAAGAATTTGAAGCCTGTGGTGTGCTGACAGTAATTCTAACAAAGAAAAACCAAACCTTGCCCAACTCCTGAACAAGTTGACTATGTATCCCACATCAACTGCCTGTGAAGGGGCATGCCCACTTACAGGTGAAAATACTGCTCACTTCAGTCTCTGCTATTCTATATGAGATGTCTGTCACTCAATGAAATAGCATGGAATACCCGAATAGTTATGGGGTATGGGGGGCAAGGGGGAACTACTTTAAAGAGACAAAACAATCAATACAATCAGACTTACAAATTATACAGGTGCTGGAACTATCAGGCAGGGTCTTAAAATAGCTATAATTAGTATGTTAAAGGATATAGTGTAAAACATGCACAATATGCACAAACAGATGGAAAATTTCAGCAGAGAGATGGAAACTGTAAAAAGTCAAGTGGAAATGCTAAAAATAATAATACTTAAAAAAACAACTATCATGTTAGAGATAAATTACTTGGGTGAGTTCATCAGTAAATTAAAGTCAACCAAGAAAAGAGTCAATAAAGTTAAGGATAAGTCAATAGAAATTATGCAATCAAAAATACAAAGAGGAAAATATATAAGAGAGCATCTAAGAGCTGTACGAAAATACCAGTTCACCTAAAATATATGCAATTGTATTCCCAGAAATTGAAAAAAAACAAGGGAATTAATAAATATATGTAGCTATAAAGACCAATAATTTCCCCAAAATAATAAAAAATGTAAAAACCACAGATCCAAGAAATGCAGAAAACCTCCAAGCAGAAAAAATTAATATCACACAAATGAAAACCATGACATGGTATTTATTTTGCATATAATGCCAACTGCCACAAACCCAGAATAAAAAGAAAAACTAAAAGGAAACCAGTGGGGGAACAAAACACACTACATACAGAAGAACAAACATAAGATTACAGCAAGTTTCTCAGTAGAAACAATGTGAGTTAGAAGAAAAATGTAGTGACAGCTTTAAATTTCTGGAAAAGAAAAGAAGAAACTGCCAATATACATTTTTATATCTAGCAAAAATACACTTAAAAACTTAAGATGAAATAAGTACTTTTTTGGAAAACAAACAAAAACATGAAAAGACTACATTGCTAAAAGATCTGTGCTGCAGAAAATATTAAAGAAAACTTTTTACTCAGAAAACATATAATTTCCAGACAGAAATTTGAATCTGCACTAAAATAAAATGAAGTCTGGGAATGCTCAAAGTAAAGATAAATATAAAAATACAATTTTCTTATTTTTAATGGCTCTAAAAGATAATTGACTATGTAAAAGAAAAGTAGTAACTATTTATTTTTGGGTCTACAACATATGTATAAATATAATGTATGATAGAAATACCAAAAAAAGCAGTAAGAGAAGAATTGGAGATATATTATTGCAAGATTCTTCCACCTTATTTGAGGTGACGCAACACTATTTGAAGATAACTGAATAATTCTTTATGATAACTGAATAATGTACATTGTAAATTCTACTAAAAATAAATAAAATTAGGAAAGAGATATGGATAATAGAACAATGATAGAGATAAAATGGAATCATAAAAATTCAAATGATCCTTATTTTTCATTTTTCTGATATGCACAGATTTTACTTATCATGGTTTAAACACTAAGTTTCAGTGTCAATGATTTTGTTGACCTCTCCAAAACATATCATATTTCAGTATTGTATAATAACTTCAAATAACTGCATATAGACTTTACTGCAAGCTCTTTGGTTCACAAATTACTATGTAAAAAACAAACAAACAGATATGTATCATGATCAGTGACCAATCATATCATCCTTTCAAAATTCATCAAGAATTGGTCTGTGCACTCTGTTCTTCAGTTTGTGCACAGACAGTGTAGTGTATAGTTTTGTTGCTTTTTGGTCACTCAATGATAACGTTACATGTTACAAAAAAGCTAACTAAAAGACAGAATTGGAGACAAAGATGAAAATGCAGGCAAGAAACAAAAAGTGATGATGCTGTAAGTGAAATTCAACTTGAACATAAGTGATCCTATGGAAAAAAGTAGCTGACCATGACCTGTACACTGACATTGTCCAAGAGACTCTAGACACGCAGCCACAGGACCTGAGTGAAAACAAATATTCTGACGATAATGAGTAAAGGGGCTTGTGAGAAAAAAAAAGAGAAAGAAAAGGTTTTGAAAAAACTTCAGGGGGCGGAGCAAGA
>NW_012116021.1:3287920-3288238 GCF_000951035.1 Colobus angolensis palliatus | reverse complement strand
GCAAAGAAACTAAAAATTTTGAAAAAAGAGTGGAAGAATTGATAGCTAGAATAATTAATGCAGACAAGGTCATAAACGAAATGACAGATGAAAACCATGAAAAGAGAAATATGTGACAAATGCACAAGCTTCAGTAACCGACTTGATCAACTGGAAGAAAGAGCATCAGCGATTGAGGATCAAATGAATGAAATGAAGCAAGAAGGGAAACCAAAAGAAAAAAAAGAGAAAGAAATGAACAAAGCCTGCAAGAAGTATGGGATTATGTAAAAAGACCAAATCTACGTCTGATTGGGGTGCCTGAAAGTGAGGGGGAGA
>NW_012116021.1:3265970-3284870 GCF_000951035.1 Colobus angolensis palliatus | reverse complement strand
AGGGATTGCATCGGGAGTTATACTTGATGTAAATGACGAGTTGATGGGTGCTGACGAGTTGATGGGTGCAGCACACCAACATGGCACAAATATACATATGTAACAAACCTGCACGTTATGCACAGGTACCCTACAACTTAAAGTATAATAATAATAAAAAATCAAAAAAGAAAAAAAAGAAAAAACTTCAAATTAAAGAAACTCTCAAAAATATTTCATGACATTGAAAACACAGAAGACCAAATGTCAAAAACAAATCCAAACTTCTAAAAGGGTATGACAATTTTCCAAAACATAGAAAAGAGGCTTACTTCATATTGTAAATTATACTTTGAGAAGAATGCAAGCACTCTCCAAACTACTCCTAAGTACTTTAAAAAACTAACAAAATAAGCCCCACAATTCTCAATGTTTTGAATTACAGCAGACTAAATGTTTTTAACTACAGTATGTTAAAAAATTAGTGTTTTTAGTTTTAATTTTTCTATACATTATAACAGTAAGAAAGATTTAAATGTTTTGGGCAAAAAAATTAAAGGTTATGAAATCATTGTAGATGATCCTACTGATTTTTAAGATCACTTTGTATGATTTCTGTTTGCATAGTTATTTTTATACTACCACTCTACCATGCCATACAGGGAACACTCACAGTTTAACCCATCCCAAAGGAGGCTGAAAAGCAGGCAAAAGAATGAAACAAAAAACAAAGATGCAGATTTAAAAAATAGCCAGGTGACAGATTTTAAACCAACTATATCAATCATTTCACTAAATATAAGAATTCTAAATGTCTCAATCAAAAGACAGACATCAATTAAATACAGATAGCAAGTCATTTTGCATTAAAAATCAAGGCCCAATTATATATTGTTTCTTAAAAATATACACAGGGTTAGGGAAGAGGATGGGAAAATATATGTAATGAAAACGCTAATCCAAAGGAAGCTGGAATGACTATACAATATTGAAGTCAGAACAACAAATATTACCAAGGGTGAAACGTGGCATTATATACTCTCCAAGAAATTGATTCACCAAAGAAGACAAAACAATCATAGACTCATATGGACCTACACCAGGGCTTCAAAATAAATAAAGCAAAACCTAATAGTTTGTGAATTCAAGAATTCTGCCTTAGGAATACATGGGGCAGGTAAAAAGAAATATTACTATGTATAGAAGAACCTACATAACAGTATCACTCAATGTGAATTAATTAACACTTCTAGAACATTCCATCAAACAAATACTGTTTTCAAGCATGTATCAAGTGTACATATTATTTTTAAGTGCACCTAAAATATGCACAAGGATAAATTATATTTTGTGCCATAGATCAAGCTTCAAAAAGTTCAAAATAATTTAAATCATAAACTATGCCATGTGACTATAAAGTATTAAAGTATAACAGTTTTCAATAACACAAACATTTGGACATTATACACAAACTTCTAAATAACCTACAATTGGAAGTTACATAGGATATTAGAAAATATTTTGAATCAAATTAAAATGAAAATAAAATGTATTAAAATTTAAAAGTTGCAGCTAAAGCAGTGCTAATGGAAAAGAATTACAGAATTAAGGATTATGTTAGAAAAGAGGAAAGAACTGAAATCCTTGATCTAAACTTTCATTTTATGAAATTAGCAAAAAGAAAAAATTATACTTATAGCAAGCAGGGTGAAAGGAAATAATAATGATAACATCATAAATACATAAAATTCAAAAAAAGAAAAGAATTTGAAAAGGCCAATTAAAACAAAAGCTAGTGTTTTGAAAAGACCAATAAAGGTGGTAATCATATAGTCGGGTGGTTAACCAACTGCATTCCGCGCGCAAAGTCTACCTCACTGTCTGTTTTGTAAATAAAGTTTTATTGGGACACAGCAACACCCATTTATTTACATATTTTCTATGGTTGTCTTCCACTACAACAAGAGAGTTCAGTAGTTGAAACAGAGACCAATGACCTGCATACACAAAAAATATTTACCATATAGCCCATAATACAAAAAAATTACCAAATTCTATCCTGCTCTCATTCAAATGATAAAGAAAAAAAAAAGAGAAAATAAACATATTTTTTATATCAGGGATTTTGAAATCAGAGATTTCACTACAGATTCTATAAACATTACATGATATTAAAATATAAAATTTTAAAAAATCTTTATGTCAAATTAGGTGAAATAATTTGACAAATCACGTGAAATAAATAATTGTATTGAATGATACAAACTGCCAAAGCTCTTTCCAAAAGAAAGTTATAACCTAAATAGTCAGACATCTAATAAACACATTGAAATTTTAGCTAAAATTCTTCCCAAAAAAATATACAGACCCAGATGGTTTCCCTGGGGAATTCTACTAAACATTTAAGGAAGAAACACCACCATTTCTGTATGGACTCTTCTAGAAAATAGGAAATGAAGAAATTTTTCCCAACATGGTTTATAATGCAAGAATTACCCTGGAATGAAAATAAAGATATTATAAGAAATCTACAGAGCAATATCCCTCATAATCATACGAACAAAAATGCTCAAAAAAATTTGGATATGAATCTAGCAAGATATAAAAAGACAACACATCACAACCAAGGGAGTTTATCCCCGGAATAGAAGTTTAGTTCAACATAGAAAATCAATCCGTGTAATTTACTGTATTAATAGACTAAAGAAGAAAACCATTACAATCATCTCAATAAATGCAGAAAAAGCCTTTAACAAAATTTGACATTCATTCATGATAAATGCTCTCAGCAAACTCAAGTGGAAGGGGACTTCCTCAGGGTGACAATGTTCACCTGTGAAAACCCTACAGCCAATAGCACACTTAATAATGAAAATCTGACTGTTTTCCCTCTAGACTAAGAAAATGGCAAATACTTTTGTTGTCAAAATGCTTTTGTTGTTATACTGTATGTCTTATACTGGATGTCTTATCTACTGCAATAAAGGTGAGGTTCAAGGAGGGGGAATATATACAGATTAAAAAGGAAAAAATAAACCTATCTGTAGTTACAGAGCAATAATTTTCTACATAGAAATTCCTGTATAAATGACAAGTAAAAATGCAAAGACTAGTAAGTAAATTGAGCAAGGTCATGGGATAAAAGGTCAACGATAAAAATCAATTTTATTTCTATATACTCACAATGAACAATTAGAAATTAATTTTTAAAGTATATTTTTATAATAGCATTAAAGCATGAAATACTTGAGCATAAATCAAACAAAATGTCTATATAATCATTATGCTGAAAACCATAAAACCCAGAGAAGAGGAATCAAAGAAAGTCTAAGTAAATAAAAAGACATAATGTGTTCATGAGTTGGAAGACTCAGTATTGTTAAAAGGTCAATTATTTCAAAACTGATCTATAGATTCAAATAATTCCAATGGAAACTTTAACATAATATTTTGTTGAAATGTGTAAGTTAATTTAACAATTTACACTAAATACAAAGTAAACATAATAGCCAAAAACAATTATAAAGATAAAAACAAAATGATTTTAAGATATACTGTATCGCTTCAATAATCAAGAGAGTGTAGTGTGGGTGAAAGAATAGACACATAGATCAGTGAAACAGGAGAGGGAGTCCAGAAAATAAACACAAGCAAATATAGACAACTGATTTTTGGCAAAGATACTAAGGCAAATCAAGGGAGAAAGAATAGCATTTTCAAGAAATGGTGTTGGAACAGGCATCTGTGGGCAAAAGGAAGGAAAGAAAGGAGGAAGAAAAAGGAAGGGGAAGGGGAAAAGGAAGGAAGGGAAAGAAGGGAGGGAGGGAGGAAGGAAGGAAAAGGAGGGAGGGAGGGAGGGAAGAGAAAAAAAAAACCCAAACTGACACTATAATTAATGTTTCTATTAAAACACATTGGAGGAATTCTTTGTAACCATGGATTTTAGAAAGATTTCTTAGACATGGCACCCAACGAATGAGCCATAATAGAAAACATTGATAAGCTGGACTTCATAAAAACTATACACATCTGTTCTTCAAGACACTGTTAAGGAAATGAAAAGACACCAACTAGCCTGAGAGAAAATTCTCATTTGCAAAACACATATTTGATAACAGACTTGTATCCAGAATATATAAAGAATACCCAAAACCCAATCACGAGAAAGCACAACCACCTTATTTTAAAAAGTGAGCTGAAGATTTGAAGAAAACCATCACTAAAAATGATATATGGATGGTATGGCAAATAAGTACATGAAAAGATTCTTGACATATTATTTATTGGGAAAATGCAAATTAAACCCCAAATGATATACTGCTATACACCCATTACGACGGATTTTTTTTTTTTTTTAAGTGCAGTGAAAAGCCACTGGAGCATCTAAAGCAGGGAAGTTACAAGAGCTTTATCAGCATTTGTTGAAAAAATCACAGTGGTTGTTGTGCAGAGTAGGGAGGTGACAAGGGAAGTCAGAGACCATTGAAGGAGCTGCTGTTGACCTGGGGAAATGATGGTGTATTAGACTAAGGTGTGGATGGAAGAGCAATCATCTTTCACAGTTGAGCTAGACTTGTCAGTGGAGCACTTGCAGTGGATTGGATGTGTAGGGAGAAGGGGAAAACAAAAGAACTAGGAATAAAAGGTGAAAGATTTATATGATATTACCTTGATTGTGGGTATCATCTGTGTTTGCACACGTCCAAAGTCATGAAATTGAACATATTAAATATGCGCAACATTTTATCAATTATACCTCAATAAATCCATTTTCAAAATAGAAAGAGGAGTGACTTCTAGGTTTTAAGCCTCATCAGCCAGATGTTCGTGGTGCTATTTACTAAGATAGAAAAACACTGGGCTGGAGAAAGTTTGGAGGAGAAAAATCCGTAATTTAAAAGGATTATAATATTAGCATCCCTTACCCTTTTTTTTTTTTTTTTTTTTGAGATGGAGTCTCTCTCTGTTGCCCAGACTGGAGTACAGTGGTGTGAATTTGGCTCACCGCAACCTCTGCCTCCCAGGTTCAAGAGATTCTCCTGCCTCAGTCTCCCTGTGACTGGGACTACAAGCGTGCGTCACCACGCACGACCAATTTTTGTATTTTTATTAGAAATGGGGTTTCACCATGTTGGCCAGGCTCAAACTCCTGACCTCAGGTGATCCACCCACCTTGGCTTCCCAAATTGCTGGGATTACAGATGTTAGCCATCGCGCCCAGCTGCGTCCCTCATCTTTAAACACTGAAAATATACCTACCAGCCAAATGGATGGAGTTGGAGCGCAAATATTTTAGCTCATTATATATAAGTTTATCTTCTGTCTTGTTACTCTGAATACCAGAACAAAGATATATTCACATTAGTTGTCATTAAATCATCAAATTGAAAAACCTACTGAGACCTACTACGTGCTCAGTCCTGGGTTGGCATCATGATCAACACAAAAATTATAAACTTCAATTATTGTTTGTAACTTACAAACTAATTAAGGGCATAAGACATTTATGAGTAGTGATTCAGCACAAAAAGTAAAGCTGATAAAAATAATTCCTTTAGCACACCGTCAGCAATGTCCTGTGGCTACGTGTGCAGATTGCCAAATATGAGGGATAGACACAGAACTGATGTGAGAGAACAGAGTGATCCCTGTGCGCTGGAGTGGTCCTGGAAGGTCCCTTGATGGAAGGATGGCTTGATCTTAATGCAAAGTAACAGAGGGAGCATTACAGAAGGGGATACATAATCTACAACAAAATGCAGTTCTTCCTCCTGTCTCCGGGGAAAGTTAACCATTTTCTTTGAGAAACAGAGATGTGAGTAGAAATAAGTAAAATACACTTTTTGGAATCAGTAAAGAGAGCCTATACAACAACTACAAAGAATTTTCCAGCCAAAGACTCTTATCATTAAAAGTATAAAAATGAATATTATCCAGTCCAGGCATTCTGCCCTCCTGGAAGCCCTTTTACGGGCAGAGATGAGAATTCACCACAGTCTTTGTTTTTCTGATTTGTAAAGTCTACAAAGAATATGTAGAATGAATGACTAACATTTTAACAAACCATACCTTTTGTACTGAGATACATTTCTTTTTACTAAACCTTGTCCTGGATAAACAACTTTTGGCCCATAAGCCAGGGTAGACAAAGATCAAAGTTATGTTCACCATGCATCTCTCTTCATTCAAAAATATTTTGGCTTGTACTATCACTCAGCTATACAGAACTGATCATTTTAATTCCCCTAAAGCAAATGGAAAAAACCTTTTTTAGATTAAAAGCGCCTATTTTCAAACAATGGCCTGCTGTGTTTGTCTAGACTTAAATAGACACCCAAGTGACCACCTTCGGATAGAAGGTCGTGAAGTGTCATGAAGCACCAGCTTATCCTTGGGAGGGTGGTTGAGGTCAGTGCTCACTCTGAAGGGCTCAACAAATTTGGATAATGCTTTCCAAGGTCAAATGAGACTAAACTGAAGGATGAAGCTCAACCTATTTGTGAGAAATAGAACCAAGTCTCATTGAGTTTCGGTCACCACATTGATGACACTGGTAGTGAACTGATTTTCCAGTGAGTAAGAGAACAGCTGCATGAATGAGAATATGAAATAGCAATAATCAGGAAACACCTCTGTGTCTAACACTCCTTCTCCATGGGGAGCTCTTTGCAACTCAGATGGGACCCAGCAGTTGCTCTCCTTGCCCAAATCCAGAATGGAGTAAATATGTCACACTTTATTCTTCCTCGGCACAGCTGAATTTCATAAGGGAAAGGTAACAGACAAAGAGATGGGGCAGAAGGGAGAGAATGGCCGGGAAAGAGAGAGCAAGCCAGAGAGTGCAAGCAGCTTTAAAACTATGTAAGACAAAGGAGAAGTCACTGGTTGGATGAAAAATATCAGATGGCAACCAAAACCTCTGGAGAAACAGAACAAATGAAGGAATCTCAACTGGGACCTATAGAAAGGTCGATTTAGAAGCATTGTACACAGGCTACCAGTGTTCTAGGAACACTGCACACAGCTACCAGCATCCAAGCTAAAGAAATTTCAGTCCAGATCTCATTCTGTCACCCAAGCTGGAGTGCAGTGACACAAACATGGTTCACTGTAGCCCTGACCTCCTGGGCTCAAGCAATCCTCCCACCTTGGCCTCCCAAGTACCTGGGGCCAAAGATGCAAGCCACCATGCCCAGCTAATTTTTAAATTTTTTTCTGGAGAGGTGGGGGATCTTGCTATGTTGCTCAGTCTGGTCTCAAACTTCTGAGCTCAAGCTGTCCTCCTGCCTTGACCTCCCAGAGTGCTGGGGTTACAGGCATGAACCATCACACCCAGCCTGAAGTCAATTCTTAAAGAGGAGGAATTGGAAGGTTAGTATCAGAGTTCTGCCCAGTCATTTCTAGAGTTGATTGCACTTTCTCCTTCCTCAGGGCACTTGCAGGCTCCTCTGCCTGGAGTGCTCACCCCCTGGGTATAAACAAGGCTGATCTCTTGACATTTTTCACATCTGATTTACAGTCTCCTCAGAGATGCCTTGCCCTACTAGCTGACCCAAGGCAGCACCCTCTGTCACTCTCTATATCAACAGAACCAATGACAGGAATCACCCTACATTTCAAATAGAGGGACTGAGTATAAGAAATGGATTACATAAGCATGAGACATGCTGAGAAGACAAAATGAAGTGAAGTAACTGAGTTACTGGTAACTGTCAGGAGCAGCTGCCATCCAAAGGACTTGGAGGACAAAGGGAGGAGGCAAAGCGAGGACCACCAGAAGGAGCCCCTCCCCTACAACAGCCTGTGCTGGCACCTGGAAGAGATTCCAGACAAATCCGTGGGGGTGACAAGTGCCAGGACCAGGCTTAGTAAAGAGCTTGTATGCAGTTGATAAAAAAGCAAAGGGCTCAGCCAGGAGCTTCTCTTGGATGTTCAAATTAATCATCTAGAGCCAAACTCCTTTATTTGACCCCCACATGTCAGGAGGCAATATTCCTTTGCCTTAATTACCCCAGAGTAAGGGACCAAGAAACTAAGAACCACCCTACAGCCCAAAGCCTTCCTAGGTTATTCAAACTAGTCAGTCCTAAACTGTTCACCCTGCCCTGCTCTTTCCAGTGCAAATCACAATAAAGGCTCTGGCCTAGACATTCCCCTCACTTCTGCTTTCTGCCTTCAGACCACCCTGAGGCTTGCCCATGGGGCCCTGTGTGGCAAGCCATGGCTCCTGTGTACAGGACACATGAGAATATGAATAAGCTTTGTTTTCCTGAGCACCTCGGAGATCTCTTGTGGCCACACCTGACTACCCATCACATAAAAGAGCACAGAACAGGTTACAGGAATATGGGTGAAAGACTGGAGTCTATAGCTGCTGCTTAAGGAGAGGGCAAGCAGGAGGCTCCTCCTGCCTCTAAACCCCTAGTAGAGATTCTCTCTGGCAGAGTCCCTTAGGAAGCTTTTGGGAAAAACGTCAGGAAATGTAGTTTGCCTGGTCCCATTATCCCACCTACCCCTGAAATATAACAGAGCATAGAAAGGCCCTGAGGGGGACTGACACCAAACAGGAAAATGACCAACACGTGATTATATTGCCTTTGGATGTACCATTCTCTGAAATTACTCATTTATTTGTGTGCTTACCTGTTGCCTGCTTCCTTCCCGTAGAATGAAAGAATATGAGATCAAAGATGTTGATTATCTCATTCACTCTATTCCCAGTGGCTCATACACAGCTCCAAGTTAGTTGGTTCTCAATAGTACTTGTTCAATAAATAAACGAAGGAAAAAATAGTAAATATTTGTAGCCTATTCAATAAATAGACTACATGTTTAAGTTATTCTACCTGAAGACGTTTCATTTCTCTGTATTGGTATAGCTATTTCTAAGGCTTTCTTATTTACAAATTTATAATAGAAGGATGGAAGGAGAGAAGGAAGGAAGGGAGGGAGGGAGGGAGGACGGAAGGAAGGAAGGAAGGAAGGAAGGAAGGAGAAAGGAAAGGAAAGGAGGGAGGAAGGAAAGAAGAGAGCAAAATAAAGGGAGAGGAAGGAAGGAAGGAAAAGACTGCAGCCATTGTCATAAATAATTATTACTATTCAGACCAAGTGCAAATGAACTGATACACATGTTAAGATTTTGGCGTCCAAGGAAAGCAGACCAGTTTAATCATCTCTAATAGAGAAATATTTTCTGAATTTTTCCTGATGGGTACCCCTCCCAATAAAGTGTCTTCTCCCACAAGTTAAGGTACTCCCGCCATCTCTCTAGGCTGATCTCCTAAGACACCAATATTTGCAGACTTTTTGAGAGTTCCAGCCTTGTCCCAACACCTAGCCTTGTACCTGATTATCTTTCTATTTGAAACACCCCACCTTCCTTCTCCATGGGACAAAGCAAGAATCCCTCTTATTGACCTGCTGAGCCCATCTTCCAAGCATAGAAATAAGGAAATTTTTGAGTTTCTTCGAGGGAAATTCCAGGCACCTAGCTAGCTCTGAGAATTAAATGAGCAGCTTCATAAGCAAGAAGGTAATAGTAGCTTAAAACAATAGCCAAAGAAGTTAGAGTCCTGAGATATTCTTTATAGAAACTAAAGGTACTATATTTATACATAATGTATATTATATATATATATATATATAATTTTTTTTTTGAGATGGAATCTCACTCTGTCACCAGGCTGGGGTGCAGTGACTTGATCTCAGCTTGCTGCAACCTCTGACTCCCTGGTTCAAGCAATTCTCCTGCCTCTGTCTCCTGAGTAGCTGGGATTACAGGCACAGACCACCATGCCTGGCTAATTTTTGTACTCTTAGTAGAGACAGGTTCCACAATGTTGGCCAGGATGGTCTCAATCTCCTGACCTTGTGATCCACCCACCTCAGCCTCCTAAAATGCTGGGATTACAGGCATGAACCACCACACCTGGCCTAAAGATACCATATTAACATATGTCCTTGAGTTGTTTTTCAGAAACCCAGACCCTCACAAAATGGAACTACTGGCATGTAGACCTCAGATAAGGGGGAATTGAGACTAACAGAGTATTTTGAAGTTCTTCCTGAGTAACCTGGAGGAAGTCACACCCATGCCATAGAGCTAACATCCTTTTCTCCTGACCCCAAAGTTTTAGATAAAACTTTTCCCTCAACCAATTGTAAATCAAAAAATCTTTGAATCTGCCTATAACTTGTAAACCCCTGCTTTGAGAAGCCCCACCTTTTTAGGTCAAACCAATGTATAGCCTCCATGTATTGATGTATGACTTTCCCTGTAACCTCTGCCCCCTGCCTTTAAAAACCCTTACTTGAAACCATCAGGGAGGTCTGGTCTTCAGTGTCAGCTGCCCAATTTCCCTTGCTTTGTTCCCTGCAAATAAATGCCCTCCTTTCTCCTACTGCAAACCACAGTGTGGATGTTTGGCCTTACTAGACCAGGCAAGCAGACCACAGCTAGGTTCTATAACATCCAGTTGGCAAACACTTAAAAATGCCATAAGGTTAATGAGTCCTTTGAGCTTCCTTGCTGCTCTCTCTGCACTTCTCTAGAACTGTCTTCCATCTAGCCATTAGGACAGGTGATGATTAGCTAATCTCTCAGACTCTCCCACCGGAATGTGAGTACCTTGAGGCAAGAAAGCTTGTATTTGCATCTAGCAGGGTGCCTAGCATAAGTGAAGTAGCATATAAACACTGAATAAAGGAAGTGAGGGAGAGAAGAAGAGTGAAGAGAAAGAAAGAAGAGAGGATGACTTTTCATTGTATAAAGAGCCACACAATCTCCCTTTCTGGATGTTGCCATAATTAAATCAGCCCACCATAACCAGTAGAACATCAAATCATGTCTTCTCAAAGTTGAAATTTTGTTCAACAAAGAAATGAAGGAAATGTTAATGTTCTACTTTCTTAGACAAACATACACCCATATTAGAGACATTTGAAATGTTTTCCTAGACAAATACTATGACTTATTGCAAATCTTTATTTCTTGCAATCACTATTGCTTTCCAATAGCCTTTCTGAAGTCTCCTAACGCATGGCACTACATCCTTCTTTCTTTTTTATGCCAAGCCTTATGATAATTGTCTTCCCTACCAAAATATTATGAGGATCCTCTGGGCCGGGTGTGGTGGCTCATGCCTGTAATCCCAGCACTTTGGGAGGCCGAGGGGGGTGGATCACCTGAGGTCGGGAGTTCAAGACCAGCCTGACCAACATGGAGAAACCCCATCTCTACTAAAAATACAAAATTACTGGCACATGCCTGTAATCCCAGCTACTAGGGAGGCTGAGGCAGGAGAATCACTTGAACTCAGGAGGCGAAGGTTGAGGTGAGCTGATATCGCTCCACTGCACTCCAGCCTGGGCAACAAGAGTGAAAGAGGATCCTCTGGTCCCACTGACCACAGGGCAGTTCTTGGAGGGGGTATTTAGGCTGTTTTTAAGTACAAAATAATGTAAGTGGTTCTGATGTGTAATGGAACTGGTGTGGTGTAGGGCACCACTCAGCTCAGGCTGCTGAGAAGTCTCCCCTGCCTGCCAGTGCAGTGCTTACAAACTGAGCTTTGCTTTCCATTCTGAATCTATAGCCTTTTTTCACAGAGAGAATTGCTTATCTGGTCCCAAACTGCTGTTGATTTTCACCCAAGAGCAATGTCCATATGTCAATATCTACAATGCTTAGGATTCAACTTTCCTATCTGGTTTCAAAGCTTAGGATTACAATTTTGCCTACCTTTAATCTTCTGACTGCCAAGAATCCTCAAAGATTATAAATAGTGAGTCTGAGATTACATTTGCAGGTTCCTTTAGTATCCTGGGATGGAATCTTCTGAGTTAAAAATTTAAATTTCCTTCGACCAGCACTCACTTCTTACTTCCCCATCTGTCTTGAGTAGTCATTGTACTTTTCCATTTTTTCTTCTGTTCTTACCAGTTTAAAACCTAGTTTAGTTGCTAAAGAATTCCACAGGAAAATAAGTTAGAGATACAACTCCCTTCTTGTAGGAGTTTTAAAATCACATCACCAGCCAGGGAATGAGCCTAAAGGCTGTTACTATGGATGACACTTTAAAGGCCATTTGTGTTGTGCTTAATATCTTTGTATGTTTCAACTAATTATAAACTTTCCTCTTTGTCACTTATAAGAGCTAGGGTTCTATGTTTCTCGCTCATGTTTCTTTTTCCTTAGTTGTCATTCCTTCTCACAAAATTTGTTCTTTTGAAAATCTGTGCTTATCAGGAAATTAAACCTGTGTGGCATACAATTATATATAAGGAATCATAAAGAAATATTTTTTTGGTTAAAAAAGTAAGTAAAAAGTATGGTGGTAGATAATATACCTATGTATGTGCTGCAGTATCAAGGAGTAAAGGGGAATAGGTATATGATCTAAGTTTTCCTCCCATCTCTGTCTTCTCTACACTTAATTCCTTTATTTGCAGGCAACCACTGTGATAAGTTTCTTGGGTTAGGGCTATCCTGCAACTCACCCAACCAGATGCAGTGGGCTTTGGAATCTCCATTTATCTTTCAAAGAGATGCAATATATAAAATTGCATTTCAACGAAATTTTGAACATCAACTATGTACACACTAAGAAAATTAGAGAGGCAATTTTCTTAAGTTTCCTAATTAACTTCCCTTAGCTTAAAGAACTCATTAAGCTCTTCTTGGAACTCTATTTCTTATCCTTTCCTGGTTTAAAATCCATCAGGGGCTCCCCATCACTGACAAAATTAAATCTTTCCCCTTTATCATTCACCCTTTCTAAACCCACACACATTTTTCAGGCTTCCTAATCAAAATCTCCCAATTTCAGCTGTATCCTCCAGCTCCCTATTGCTGCTTCTCATGTCTACGACTTTGCACAGGCCGCACTCGGATGCTAGACTGCCCTTAACCCTCCTTGACTTAATAAACATCTCTTCATCCTTAAAGACAATGAAATCTAACATCATCTGGGAAGATTTTCTTTTTCCCTCCTTTCCCTTCCAAAGTTAATTTCTTCTTCTATCACACCCATTTCTTGGTATTTATTGTTATACTTACAGCACTCCAGTTTTTTTCTCATCATCAAAGAAAGCCTAGCTTATCTCTAATGTATGTGATTTATCAAGGAGTTCTGTAATATTGGTCATTCAAATCTGATCTAAGGCAGGCATAAGGATGAAATTACCCTTAAGTTCTCAGTTTTCCCTCTTGAAGTTGGTTATGGTATCCAAGGAAAGAAATGTCCCTGTGGTTCAATATTGCATTACATATTTGTATTATTTCCCCCATGAGAATGCAGGCTGCTTGAGGGCAGGGAACCTGGCTTGGTGGTAACCCTACCTGTCCTTTTTCTTAAGCTTCATTTCCCAATTCTGTGTCCAAGGCTCCCCTTTGCTCTTAACCATGTCCTCCTCCCTTTCTCCCCCTGCCTTTTCAAGCACTATTTCTGATATCTGAAACTGCCCTTCTATTCCACTCCTCTTTAGCTAATTTACATCTAATTTATCCTAATCAAATGTAATCTAATCTAGACCAGCTATTCTTCCTCTGGCTCCTCTCCCCTCCCGTGCTGTTCTTCATCTGACCTCTCATCACAATGTTTTGCCATTGCTTACTGATTCTGGTCCCCCAGTTTATACTATCGGTAAGCTACCGGAGAACAAAGAATGTGCTTTCATTCATGTAGCCCCAGGTCTTAGTACTAAGACAGGTACAGATAAGTCTTGGCAGGTGCTTACCAAAGGAAATGGTTAATGGAGTTTTGCTTCCCTCCAGTTGTCTGGCTCTGCCTCCAGAGCTGATTCTTGGTAAGCTGGGGTAAGGAAACTATCCTTTACTGCCTAACCCTTTCTTCCACCTCTGCACACGGCAAAGTAACTTCAGCAAGTTTCCTTGGTCACTGAGGAACAATTCTAGGTTGAAATAAATTCTGTCTGTCTGAATATACTACTCTGTGGTGTCTGCTTGACCTTACCAATGAACAGCCTTTAACTCTGATTTTTCTCCTCTAGCCAGACATGAAAAACTGTTTTCTCAGAATTCTTTGTTCTCATTACAGTTAGTTCCAAGTCTTCCATTTTTTTCAGTTTTCTTAACCCCAGCATTGCTCAGAAGCCTCTTCTGGGTCACCTCTATTCTCTTTCATGAAATCATGGTTCAGGCACTTCCATGTCTCTGAGATTCTGATTATTCCCAGGCAGCAGTAGCAGACAACCATAGCATCTGCATTTTGCTGTGCACCAGTATCCTTGACCACGGCCAGAATGGGGCTACCAGAAACCCATGCTAATTTTAAGAAAGGCTTTTGTTTTACACAAGTCATTTAGCAATTATTAAGGGATTACTTATCCAATTTTGGGATACTCTAGCCCTCTTAATACTACATCAAAAGGGCAATTGTGGAATACCAAAGCTGCTGAAATTTAAGAACAATAACTTATCTACTTTGCTAATAGGCATCCCCTGCCCCTCTGCTTCTCCCTTACATCTCCTTAAGGCTTGGAGATCCCAAGGTTTAGACCTAAGCCCTCAGCTTTTGTGCCTCTAAATCAATAGTTTTCAAATACCCTTTTATAATAAACCTTTTTATCCAAACAAATCTAATGTTTGGATTTTAAATATATATTTGAAAAGACTTACATGTTCACTATCGATGTATTTTAAACTCCTCATTAAAGGAATTACTGTTTAAGTAATAAAATAACGAGAGTGAGACAAATTTTTAAAAACTACAATGTTTACAAGATGAATTTTTTTGTTTGTTTGTTTGTTTGCGGGGACATCCAGCATAGCATGAAATTTATCTCTGGATATTGTACATGCACAGTCTATAAACAATGCTAATTCTCATGCACAAATTGTTGCAAACAATAACAGTTTGGGTTTTTGTATTTTTAAACTGTTTTGCTGAGTATTAAGTGTAGTTGGACATTTTGCTTTAGAGCTGAATCCTTTCCAATGTCTCTCAAAGTCACCAAGATGCATTAGAAGCGTTTACAACATAATACTGCCACTATGGGATATGTGATTGTATTTGCTTGTACTGGTTTCCATGATTGGACACTCTAATACCTACACTTAGAAGAGAAAAGGATGAGCACATGACTCCTATATAAAAAGACCAAATATATACCCAAATATGAGAAAAGTTTATATTTAATATCTGCACAAAATGAATTGCATTGGCAACATACTAAAAGCATAGGTGTGCCCTAATATGTTGAAATTTAATATAAAACCTATTTAATGTGTTTTTATTTTAAACTTGATTTTTAATATTTTTTCAAGATAGTTAACATATTAAATTGTATATTTTTTTAAATAACTATTTTTTTGTAGAGCTCCTGCATCTGGGGTTTATACACTGTGTGAAGACTATTCTACAAATCTGTTTCTCTAATTTCCATCACCTCTATGCAGGGGACAAATGTATTTCCATGTGTAGGCCTGACCTCTTCTGTCCTTGGTCCTGCTGAGATTTACCATCTGATATCTGTGACTACCTCATAAAACAAGGATAAAACCTCCCTATCTTCCCCTAAAACTAACTCCTCATCTGTTTGACAGTGTGTGGGATCTCTTTTGGCCTTATCTCCTACAACACTTATTCTCTAGAACATGAATTTTGGCAATTAATTAATTTCTGTTATGTAGGTTCCACAAGTAATTTAAGTTTGTAAATTTTATCTCTGAAACAACTTGTGAAACTTGAGGGCAGGGATCAGAGCCTATTCTTCTCCTATTCCCCTAGTCACAGTAGCAATGCTAAGTTCCGAGGAGTATTCAATGCATGCTTCAAATGAAGAGTGGATAAAACATGATTTTACAATTGATCCAGGATCATTATTCCCAATATGCATAGGTTATAGTTTCTAATATAAAAGGCATCGTAGTAACAATAGCAACTTCTCACTGAAATCTATTTTTACTCAGCTCATAGTATTTCTCTTGTTTTGTCAAAAACAGTACCTCCTGATACACTTGGCCTAGGAATTCTAACAGCTGCTACCTCGGAATGATTTGCTATCTCTGTGATACGAAATGGCCTTTACCCTGCAATGCTAATGGAAATAAGCAATAGATAAATATCCTTTGTAGTGCCAAAAGAATAATATTCCCAAATATCCATCCATCCCTCTCATAAAGTCCCTTTAGGCTGCCTGTGGGGACTTGGTGACATCCAAAGCTCCTTCCAAATCAAATGGAAAAAGGACATGCATTTAGATTTGCATCCTTCTCACTAAGACAGGAGTAATGCCTGGCTCTGGATGATTCAATAACTTTATGCCCTTGGGCAAGGCACTGAACCATAGTGACTTTCTGTTTTTTACTTGTGTTTTAAAATGAAAGCTAAATTAAATGGGCCACATTTTGCCAAATGAGAGGTAGTTGGACCCAGGAAAGCCCAAACAAGTAATCTGCTGAAAGAATCTCTCAAGACTATGTAAAAAATAAGTGAATAAAAGTCGTCAATTACTGAGCTCTCTGTACTTGGCTATTCTCCATATATTTCTAGTAAATACCCACAAACATTCTGCAATATAGGTTAATTGGTGCCCATTTTTCTGATAAGCCCTTCTCCCACAGGGTACACACTATAAAATGTCAGTGTTGGACGTGACCCTTATCCATGCAACTTTAAAGCATGCTTTCTCCAGCTCTCTGTGCCACTCTATGACGATTGCATAGGAGGAAAAACAATTTTCTCTCTACTTTCCTGAGATCTCAGCAAGGACCCCTGTAACAAAAGACAGATTAAAAGGAGAAAAGCCAACAGAGGTTTATTAACCTGTGTATTTCATGCATACATGGGAGAAAACTCAGGGAAAGAGTAACTCTCTGAGGGCTGGCAGAGAACTCTGACTTAGATGGTATCATGAATAAAGAACACTGCATTTTTAGAGAAATGACAAGATAAAGGAAAAGGAGCTTGAGTTTCTAGGGGAGGCAAATTGTGGGGAATCAGGTGTGTGGGAAACTAATGGTAGATAAAAGCTGGTTAGGAAAGTTGGTTATGTAGATTCCTCTGATGCTGTCTCCAGGCTGATAAAGTTCTAAAGCCATCTTCATCCTTCCTGGTGGACACAAAAGGAGGGACACCTTTGAAAATGTATGTCCTGCTTTTAGGTAAATGGAGGGGAGGGCAGACAGGTTTTCTCATATCAGCTTCTTTTCAATTGCTTTTGGCTCAAAATAATCCCAAAGTGGCATATTTTAGGATGGTATATTCTGTGACCCTTGACTACAGAAGATCCTGTTCATGAAAAAGTTCCACCCCCCCAAGCATAGTAAAATGTTCTAGTCAACAGACTGAATGGTTAAGAAGAGCCAAAGTTCCAAGCTTTGCTGGTCAGACTGAATGAAGTAGAGCCAAAGTGCCAAGCTTGGCTGGGTCTCTCAGATCCAGGAGGAAGTAGTTTGCGGGTTATGAGGGGCTTCTTTCAGGATGACTTACTCATCCACTTTTGAGATAAATCACTGGGAACATCCAGTTCTAATCATAAGAGCTTCACCTAATTTTAACATAATTTTGAATATAGCCTTCAATTTCCTAAGTGAAGAGTAGGGGAAGAATAATGTGTCCTTGTACAGCAGGGCTCTCCAAAGTTAAGGCGGAGGGAGGAAGGCTATTTCCTTACTGTCACAAGGCTGCTCTAGCTTTATTAACTGTTTGCTTTTCTTTACAAAGTGGTCATGTATTGGGTGTTTTGAAATGCAGACTTTTTAAATCTTCTGCTGTTTCATTTCATATGCATTTTAATGGATGTATTTAACTTGATTCTTGCCTCCTAATGGGAATTAATCCCAGAGGGCACATACTTTATTCAATAAGAAAAATAATAAAATAAAATGGCTAAATGAAAAGCTAAGCTAGTCTTCTTTTAGGCTACTTGGCAATAACTGGCTCACTGAGAAAAACCTCCTTGCCTAGCATCAGGCATGAGTGCATAAGGTCTCCTTGGGACATCTATCACAGACAAAAAGAATGAGACACAAGTGTGGATTGTGTACACAAGCATTTTGAGTGATTCCATGAGATTAAGAAAAATTTTAGATGGGCAAAGCCTATATGGTTTCAAATTAAGTTTAAATTTGAGAGTAATGCAATGTCAGCAGTCAACTTAGATAACTGAGATCAAATACTAATTTGTGTCTTGATACGGTTCTAGAGATCACAGATAATACAAACCCCTCTTTTATGTGGATGAAAATCCTTCTTTTGGTCCTAGACAATTGAGTTAACTGAGAGAATTGAAATGTTAGAAGTTGAGGGATAAGCCACAGGTTATAAAGAACTACAAGCAAACAAACAAACGCATCACAGAGTACTTACCTAGAAAAGAGATGATTGCTATTTAATAGAAACCAAAGTGGTAAGAACTGTTAGTGCTCATCAGATATCCAGCTGTTCCTCTCAATCCAGCTGTTCCTCTCCACTTCCCAGTGGGTCAACGTGAATGGCAATGGTATATGAGTGAAGAGCCAAGCACCTCCCAAATGACTGCTGAACTCATACCTGTAGCCCACACTTCCCTGCCATGATGATTTTGGACACCACAGATTCAGAACAGAATCACTCCAAGGTGGAGGAAGGTTACCTGATGCACATTAAACTTTGCTTATGACAAGAAATTAACCTTTCTATATTAAACCACTGAGATTTTGGGATTTGTCTGTGACAGCAAAGAGGATTTGCTTACCTTGATTAATACAAAAATTATTGGAATCTTCGGACACTCTGAAGTTAGAGTGTAAAAGCTAGAATGAATATTGCTTTTCTGCTGTCATTCAAGACAAATAAGACAAGATACCGAAGGAATAATTAAGATGAGATATTTAAAAAATTAACTGACTCTAATAATTTTAAGATATGGAAATGATCTACTAATAGCCAACTCCAGAGTATTACCTTTTTTTTTTTTTTT
>NW_012116021.1:3247389-3260913 GCF_000951035.1 Colobus angolensis palliatus | reverse complement strand
GCTGTTCGGGCTGCCACAGCTGACCAGCACCGATTGTCCGGCACTCACTAGTGAGATGACCCCAGTACCTCAGTTGAAAATGCAGAAATCACCGGTCTTCTGTGTCCGTCGCGCTGGGAGTTGGAGACAGGAGCTGTTCCTATTCGGCCATCTTGCTCCGCCCCCCGAGTATTACCTTTTAAGGACAATTAGCAAAAAATGGATAAATCTATTATTAATAAGAATATTACACTGTGTGGCGCCATACATATTCAAAACATTTTCTCATGGTAGTTCAAATGAAGTTCTGCCGAGGGCCTGGAGGTGACCAGATTATGTCATAAGGTTGTTTTTTTTTCCCGCCTCATAATTCTATAATAAAAACATGTTCCATCTCTGTCCCTCCAGCATTTTACCAACAAAAGATTTCTTTCCATCCCATCTTTGACAGAAAAGCAGCATCTATAGCTGAAAATGAAACACACCAAAGAATGCTTGGATAATGGCCTTGGTTTATCTCATAGCATTTTGTTTCTGCCCCTCAGGCAAGCAATTCCTCATCACAATCTCACCAGTGAATCACAGGACTCACACACTGCTACAAACCCTGCCTTCCAGCATGCCCAGATTGAACTATTATGTTTCAACCCAGTATGAAATAATCCCTGTGAAACCAGCTGACCTGTCGGAGGGTACTCAGATAACACCGAAATACATTGCACTTAATGCAGTAGGGAATCTGTCAAAAACAATAAAGATTGGTGTAACAACAAACCACAAGTTATTGATCTATTCTATTACAGTTGCTTTGAAAATAACTGAATTTCACTTTTGCCCTTTAATTTCTCCATCTTAATCACATTCTGTCAAGACCAGGGCACACACATTATGCATAAAAAGGTCAAGAACACTCTTGTGTGCTCCCTGACCCAACACTGAGATATGTCCCAGACACTGGCACACATGCGTACAAAATTGCCCACACATAAACCTCTGTGAACTAGACCAGCCAGAATAATATAGCTTGATGGGACAGGAGCCTCTAAGGTAAATTTATACTACAAGGCGTGAAAGGCGGCATCAGTATCTATACACCCATTTTGGTAACCACCTTTTCAGTTAAATTAGACTCTAGATCTGAACTAGAGTGGGGTGCTTTCAGGAATCTCCTGAGGCTCCTGGACCAATTCCTGGCCAATTTAATTGGGTGGGAACACATATTTTCACCACCCTGATCACCAGACATTGGCCTAATTATAAAAGTTGCTTCCATCTATACAGGGCTCAGTAGTCCTGCTGTGTTTTGGGCTTGTCTTTATCTTTAGCCAATAGAACACTTGAGTTTTTTACCTTTAATGCTATACCTAGAAAGGTAGTTCCTTAGCACTTGCTGACTCAGGGCACACTAATGAGAATTCTCTTGGAGAAAAATCATAGTAATAACCCTGTCTTCAAGGATCCAACACTAAGATTTTGACATGACCACAATGATTGTGACTATGTTTCAAAATGTCCCCCAGGGCTACTTGGTTGGTCTCATCAAAATGATACCTCTTTGCCTTTCTTTCTTCTCATTTTCTCTTTGGAGGCATGCACACACATGCGCGCGTGAGAGCACACACACACACACACAAATATGATTGTTATACAAACAGTATATTCTGTTAATACATCCTCTCCCTACAGATTTCATAAACTTCTCTGATTGGCCTTTCCAACTCATGGAACATCTACTCCTTCATTTGTTCAACATCTGTTATTGATGTAGAAATAAATGAAGATCAACCAAATGGGAAAAGCAAAGTCTATTTATTCTGAGCTTACCAGGGCAAGGAAGTTAGCCACTGTCACTTTTGTTTTGGCAGAGACTCAAAGGCAGACAGAGAAGTAAGAAGCTTTATGGTGGAAAAAAAGGAAAGGCTTCAGCTATGCCCCGATTGGAGGCTGTTGGCACAGGGAAGCTGTAGGCTAGCTAACTAGACACAGAAGGCTATTGTGATTGGTTAGGGGTATACATTTGGCTTTCTCTAGTGGATTCTAAGTTGAGGACAAAAATGAGGGAAGCTTTCAGGTATTAATCAAGTCCTGTTAATTTTAGGCAAATTGTTACAGAAGTTGTTTAGCTTCCTAGAATGTCACTGGAAATAGCAATCTAACTTCCAGAAAAGTCTGACTTACAGCAGGCTGGCTTCCTGGGTTGCTTATTGTAGATAAGGGGTTGATTTCCTGGACAGGTTGCTGCAGGTTGTGGGTCAAAGTTCTGTTTTTATATCTGGTAAGGCCATAGTCTGTGTGTACATTGAGTCTATCATTGAGTATCTACTATGTGGCAAACATTGTTCTAGGTACTGGATATACAGATGAAACCAAAGAGTCTTTGCCTTCATGCAGCTTATGTTCCAATGGGGAAAATTTCCAAAAAAAAAGTAGACAAAACAGTATATAATATCATGTCAAGTTCTGTGAAGAGCTGTGAAAGACAAATCAGGTTAGGTAATTGTGAAAGATAGGGTCACTTTTATTTTACAGAGTGTGGTCAGAGAAGGCTCTTCTGAGTAATTGATTTTTGAGAATTCCATCTCATATCTGGCTCGTTCTTTTTTCTCAGGCTGTGCTTGTTCCCAAAAAACATTGCTGCTGCTAGTAACTTACAAACAATGCCTCATTCCCAGGCTCAAAATCCTCCATATGTCAGAGAAGTCACATGGTATTATGGCAGATCATAGGAACACAATCTATTTGTCCATTTCAGACTGTTGTACGCCATTGCACACATAATACTTCTCTTTACCTTCAGTTTCTTCATCTGCAAAATGTAAATATAATACCTACCTCATTGGTTTGCTGCAAAAATTTAAAAAATAATCAGTAATCCACTTGGCATACAGAATAGTGTCTTACTAATCTTGAAATATTCCACCTGACATATCTAATATATTGCAATCCTTTCTGTGTTCCAGTAACATGGTAGAAAGACTTCATGATCTAAGGGAGACATTTAGTGCAGGACCCATCATGTATCCTTTTTGTTAATTGCAACATAAACAAATGTCCACCTTCTGCTGAGGGGCAGGCCACTTGAGTAGAATTCATGCCTTTGGGGAGAAAAAAAAATGAAGTGGCTGGCCAGGGAACTATCTCTTCTAGATCTCCATTGTCTTGGGCATACATCACAGGCAGTAAGAACTGCAAGAGTCATTAACCCTTTTGGGAAGAATGGTAAGGAATCTTTACCAAGCAGGCACCTCCTGCCAGGGTCCAGGCATTCACAGAAGTGTATAGAGTCACAGTGATTTATAGGCTGCAAAGGCCATCTCCGGACTTCATAAATACCACTTTGCTGAAGAAGCAGGACTGTTGAGAAAGCCTGTAATTACCATCTTAAATGACCTCATAAATTCTGAATTGCATTTTTGGAGTCATATTGGCTGCTGGGACTCCCATGCCATGTCCAAAGGTTTTGTATACTTGTCTGCTCCCTCCAAAATTGGTAATTATGGAATCTATACCCTAGAGAAGTGCTTCTCATTCTACATCATGCAAAAGAATTACCTGGAGAGCCCGTTAAAATAGAGTCCAGAGCTGGGGCTGGAGCATCATCAGCATTGTTAACATACTCCCCTATGATGTTGCTGCCAGCCTGTGGACCACACTTTGAGTGGCACTGCCTTACAGACCAGTATGTAGAATACTCATTCTCAAATCAAAAAGCACCTAAAAAGAAAACTCCATGTTTTGTAAAAAAGGCAACATGGAAGATGTAGTTGGGTCCCCTGAACATTAAATTTTCATCATATGTCATAGATTCACAGAAACATTAAGAACATATATTTGAAACTGGCACTGTCCTAGAAAATTCAGTATGTCTGTTTCCCTGAACTACATGTCACTTTCCCAAATGGACTAATTAGTTCCAATTTTCAAAGACGTTACAGAGTAATGATTCCTTTTTTTTTTTAATCAGCATAGTGAAGTCTCAAAGAGAAAGGAAAAACAATACAAAATATCAGCACAGACCACATTAATCAACAGATAACATCTTCCCCTTTCCAAGCCCCCACCCTGGTCCTGGCAGTGACTTTACAGGATTGTGGTGTATTGAAGAGGAAAGAAGGTACCTGGCCCCATCCTGAACAAGGCTGCAATCTAAAGGAAATAAAGCCACTGGAAAGTAGGCAAGGCACTTTGTCTTTGGTGATACAGTGCCTGCCCCTGAGACAGGCTCATGGTATCTTGCATTAATATTTTTAAGGAAATGGAAAGATACCAACTAATCCACACAGTTTGGCCAAATGGGAACTTTTTTAAGGGTTACAAACAGCAGTTAATGAGTCTGGCGTGATCCTGTTAGCTGCGGTGTTTTCTTTGAGGACTCAGGATTATCCCTTCATTTCTCTTAATTACTCAACAGTGTTAAATCAGTGAAATTAACACCAAATTAGGGAGCCACTACTGAGATGAAATTAATAGACATATTTGTAACTCTTCTTTCTCCTGCATAGGTCTAATAAATGCCTAAAAAAAAAATCTTTCTTTCTGTTTTGTTTTGTTTCTCATGCCATTGCTGAATTTGTTGGTGTCCCTACCCTGCAGGTGGCATATTGGGGGTTGGAATGTCAACATCATCATTTCTCGCCTCTGTTTTTGCCTCAGCAAAAGCAGAGGTATAATGTCGATTTCCTCTTGTTCCCCATTTCTGCCTTGTTAGGATTTTTCTTAGTTACTACGTTTTGCTTGAAGTTATGAAAAAAAAAGAAAATGAAAGGAAGAAAGAGAGAGAGAGAGAAAGAAAAAGAAACAGAGAAAACTCCCTTACATTTTTTGGTAGAAAGAATAGTAAATTGGTAGGCAGGACACCTGGGTTTTCATCCCAGTTCTTCAACTAACTGGGGGCGTGAACTTATACAACACATTTGACTTCTGAGATTTTTTTCTAATCCATAAAAAGGGATATTTGGCCAGGCGTGGTGGTTTACACCTGTAATCTCAGCACTTTGAGAGGCTGAGGTGGGTGGATTACTTGAGGTCAGGTGTTCAAGACCAGTCTGGCCAACATGGTGAAACCCCATCTCTACTAAAAATACAAAAATTAGCCAGGTGTGGTGGCACATGACTGTAATCTCAGCTACTCAGATGGCTGAGGCAGGAGAATCACTCGAACCTGGGAGGAGGAGGTTGCAGTGAGCCCAGATCATGCCACTGTACTCCAGCATGGACGATAGAGCGAGACTTCAATTCATAAAAAAAAAAAAAAAGATACTTGGGATACTTGGTACCCTTCAGTTCTAGAAATGTTTGTTGGACATTTTTATTCAACTGATAGGAAAGGAGACAACATTCATTAGGTTTTTAATCTTTGTGGAAACTTTTTCTATTGATCTGTATTGTCTCTAGGTGATATCCATCATCACTTTGTGATGAAGATAACTTTTCTTGTCTCTGAAGAGATTATTCACATGGTCTCACAGACTGAGTGCTATATAGAATCATGCATTCCTTCATTTACATCACAAAACCCAGGATGTCCTTCTCCCCCAGTTAGTTGTATGCTCAGCCATGTCCCATTTCTGATTTCCAAATTTCTCATGATACAGCTTCCTGACCTTCTAGTTGAGATGCAACTAACAGATTAAAAATATGGTAGGGTTTGACATTGCCCCACTAAGGCTTGGCCCATTTTGGTGAGCTCTGTGTTTTCTGCCCCTAGCTTGCTTTCATGTATCTGTGCTGCTAAGATATTGCCCACCTGGAGATTCACCCACCTGTTCTGGACTTTCACCTTCTGGCATAAATGCAGTGGTGCTTCCATACACTTCAAAGAAAGTGGTTTAGGCATGGCAATCTGGCTGGAAGTGATGAGTCAGAGATTTACGATGAGAATCTAATCAACATAAACAGGTCAATAAAAACAGCTGTTTATTAAGGATACTTTAATTCCCATTTTATAAAATTGTTAAACCCCATAGATCTTCTTAGGGGAGTGTGAATGAAGTAGCAATGTGGTACTGGGTGATCATAAATTATACATAGTGTGTTGAAGATGGGCAATGCATGTCTGCAATGTGTATCAGATAATACCAGTGATAGAATATTAATCTGTCAGAAAGACAAGCTCTTCGTGAGTGTCCTGGTTATGATTTATGAGGGATGGTTTAATAAAACCAAAGAGCTTAAGAGTAGAAAGATTTGGAAAGAACAAAATAACCTTGATCAGATATGTAAATGGCTCTCCTAGAGAAGGAAGATTTGAGGTGAAATAGGAAGAATGGACAAAAATTTTCTCAATACAAAGAAAGAAATTTCCACCAATTAGAACTGTCCTCCAAAGAAATAAGCTAATATGTGAGATAATAAGTTTCTTGTCACTGGAGATATTCAAGACAAGACCATGTGTCAATCTTAGGAAGAGAATCATGGATAATTACAAAAAAGTTTAGTCCTGGATTATTTTTTATTTCTCTGAATCATATCTTTTTATTAAAGTTCAGTGACATTTCATTTTTTGGAAATTTTTTTATTTCAGCTCACTCTGCTTTCTGTCTTTCACAGTCCTCAAGCATCTTCTCAATATGGCTTTCCCATTTCTGTTCTCCTTTTTCCCCATGGGCAGCAGTAATCTCCTTCTTGTCACTGTATATAAACTTCATTCAATTAAATTTATTTCCAGGAACCCTGGCCAAGGTCCTATTGTACTTAAGTTCTGTGATAGGTATAATGGAGGATGAAAAGATGAATAACTTAAAGGCTGGGCTTCAGAGAATTTGCAAGATTCTAACAAAAGGAAGAAGACAAGCCCCAAAACAGCTTTTACATAATACTGAAGATAACCATTGCAACTGTAAAAAGTTTGTAGAGATTACATCTACTGGAATTGCTTTAGAGGGGAGATACTATCTGAGAAGGATCTTAAAGATTATGGAAGATGGATTTTAACATTGAAAGATAGAGAAAGATCTGAGCATTTTTGGCATAGAGACCTGGAGGCAGAAAAAGACGGAAGTATTTGAGACCAGCTAATAACACATTTGTCAGGGAAGATGTCATTGGCATGATGAAATGAGAAAAGTAGGTTTTGAAAATGAAGTGAAAAACTTTGAAGTTCAAGGAAAGAAAATTTTATTTATTTTAATTCAAGAAGCAATTGCAGAGTATTTACAGTTTAACAGAAATAGTATGGTAAGAGTTGTTCTTATAGGGAAATTGGTATGTTAAGGTTATTTAGGAATGATTCAAAAATAGAAAGAGTCAAAAGTAGAAGAAGGAGCAAATACTATGATAGTTTGAGAAATAGCAAGATTTTAAAGAAAGTTGTATCCGTGGCAGTGAAAAGTAGGTATAGAATCCTGGTGTGTGACTTCTATTAAAAAAAATATGTTTATAGTCATTGGTGGCAAATTCAGAAATTACAAAGTACAAAGAAGAAAATTAAAATTGCCAATAATTCCACCAATCAATAGAGATTATCATTTTAATGTATATCTGTTCTGACTTTTATTTATTTAGACTTTTTCTTACAAACATGAATGACAGTAGCCATGCCACTTTGTAAACTGTTCTTCAATTGGTAACACATCGCAATTACCTTTTCATGTCAAGAAACTCACTGTTATATACCATGTTTGTTTGGTTTGGGTTTGTTTTAGAGACAAGGTCTAGCTCTGTCACACAGGATGGAGTGCACAATCATGGCTCACTGCAGCCTTCATCTCCTGGGCTCAAATGATCCTCTTGTCTCAACCTCCCCACTAGTTAGGACTATAGGTGCACAGCACCACACTCGGATTCTTTTTTTTTTACTTTTGGTAGAGTCTTCTGGGTCTCACTATGTTGCCCAGGCTGGTCCCGAACTCCTGTTCTCAAGTGATCCTGCTTTCGCCTCCCATAGCCCTGGGATTACAGGTGTAAGCCACAGCTCCTGGTCCTTTTATATACCATGCTAATGGCTGTAGAGTATCCTATACATGCATGTATTATAATTTGCATTATAAGTTATTGAACCACTTTCTTTTTGGGGTCTTAAGTGATTTCTAATTTTTTTTTGTATTATGGTAGTGCTGCAATAAACTTGTGTCTACCCATTTTTGAATTGTTTTCTGAGTACTTCCTTAAATAAATATAAGTGGAATAGGTCAGAGGCTGCTGCTACACTGTCTCAGTCATTGTTCCTTGCTTTTATTATTTGATCACTGAAATTTTCCTGAGCACGTGGATGCCTGCATAAAGGCTACATTTTTTTTCCAGCTACATTTTCAATGAGAAGCTCTAGGCATTGAGCTAGAAGTAAAAGTGTAGTAAAGTACAACTTTTGAAAGTGTTATTTAAAGATAAAGTCTTCTTTTGGTCTTCCTCAAGCAGAGTTCTAACAGGATAGTTAGAGCCAACGAAGCCACCGAGGATATGAGAAGCCTTTGCTGAGGCCATCGAGCAACAAGATATAGGTCTCTGGGTCCATGACACCTTCTATGGAGTGCCAACCCAGCCCTGGACTGCCCACCTCCAGACAGAAAAAGAAATATACTTTTATCTTGTTTCAGTCATTTTGGAAGTTGGTTTTCTATCACATGCAGCTGAACTAATCCTAACTAAAACAATGGCTTTGAAAGTACACGTATTTAAGGCTTTCTGCACACACTGCCAAATTCGAGTTCAGAAAGTCTGTGCTGATGAATATTCCCACTAGTAATATATAAATTAGAGTCCCATTCTCCATTTATCCCAGAAAATGCTGGGTACTGTAATTCTTTTTAAGTCCTCACCAATTTGGTAGTTGATAAATGATATCTCTTTGTTTTAATTTTCATTTCAGGCCTCATTTTTCCGAATCTTTCCTCCATTCCCTTCCAATACTCCTGACGTAAGCCTCTTCTTGACTAGTAATTCACCTATGTTAAAAACATAGGATGACCAGTTGGCTTTGCTATTCTTTCAATATCTGTCTGTCTTGCATTTCAGAAAGCAGAGATTCTTATCTAAAAGACAATGCACCCGGGGTTATTCCCTGGCCCTTCACTGATGATTTTCATTCCTTGCCTGCCTGATCTCCAGCATGGTGCACTCAGCTGTGCCTTTAAAGTGCTCAGGCGATTTTACAGCTGCAAGAAGAATATGAAGGTACAAGTATCAAACAAATAGGGCAAATTACAAGTGTACAGAGGGTTTCAACATTCATGGCCACATTTATTTCTCCTTCCTGCCTTCTCACCTCTCTCTTCTCTTTCTCTTGTCTGCTTAACTGACCAACCCAAGGCTTCTTTTTCTATATATCCTTCATCTTTGGGGAAGCAAGTTATTTTCTAACTGGCTTAAGTATATCCTTCAGAGATCAGTGAAAATTGTTCTTTTTGCATCCAAAGGAAGAAACTTTATTCTATAGTCATCCTAGATTTTTCTCTTAGACTCCCAACTGTAGTAAACTCCTTTCTCCTCCTGTAAGAATTAGGTCCCTTCAAAAATCCTGCTTAACAGACAACAAAAAAACAACAATAACAACTTTCAGACAAATAATAATATATATTTTTTAATTATAATGAAAATTTCAACTCAGACTTTAAAATCTTCATGATGTATGTCAATCATCTGGTCTCACTTATTTTTTCTCTAGTCTAGTCTTTCCCCAATATCTATTATTATCAATGCTGCTTTCTTCTACATTTCCCCAATATCTATTACTATCAATGCTGCTTTCCTCTACAGTGTCATGTTAAAGGTACTAAACCTCCAGACAAGACTCTGCCTTATCCCCAACAGGCCACTTCTAAATGCACCTATCGGCATGCTGATGGTCACTTCTTGTTATTTACATTACTATAGCTATTTACATCCAGAAAATCCAACTGGAGTTTAAATACAATATTCCTGACCAACATGAACTTCTCCCAAATCCAGTCATGAGTTTAAGGAAGCAGGTAGTACAAATGGTGCTATACTGTTTTCGCCATTCTCATGCTCATTTCAGAATTAGGTCACTTAGGAATTCCTATTCCATCGTTTCTCCTGCTGACTTCGGGTATTATTTATGAGTCCATCTTGAAACTTACATTCTACTACTCTGTACATTATCTGGGGTCGCTCCTCTCTGACTGCATTACTTTGACACTTCTTAATATAAACCTTTACTGAGTATATACTACATATCAAGAACTTTTCATGAATCTTCTGATTTAATTCTCAAGATAACCTTATGAAGCAAGTGTGATTGTTAGCCCCATTTTAAAAGTGAAGACACAAAGTCTCAAAGATTCAGTAAGTAAATGGTGGAAACAGAATTTCTAAAATTGATCCTAAAAGCCTAAAATTCATCCCATCAATGACACTCTGCTGTCTCTTCCTAAATCCTCTAGCTTTTTCTCTGTTAGCCCATTATTCTGCATTTTCATACAGCTCTTTGCCACTCCGACACCTCTGCTTAGAGTTATTTCTGCCATCTGCATATCAGTTTGGATTAGACTGAACTCATGACTTGCCAGGGCCTGTAAGTTTAATAATAACAAAGTGGCTACATCACAGACTCTTCATTTTGGCCGTCTCATCCCTTAAGGCTGGGAAGGCAAATGGAATTATACATAATATCAGCTGTGATGAAAGTCAAACTGTAGCTATCGGGTTTTCCGCAGTCTGCTTTTTTGATGACAGTGGGTAACAACAAGTAAAGGTTAATAATGTATCAGACATTATGCTAAGCTTTTACATTACATCATTTGATCCTTACATCAACCCTAAGAGGATGACACCATTATTGTTCCCATTGTATTATACAAACAAGAAAACTGAGATTAGAAGACTTCCAGTAAACAGTCCACTTCATACAGTGAACACATGGCAAACCCATATTTTGAATCCATGTCTGCCCAAATTCAGAACCTCCTTTCTTAACCACTGTATTAGTCCATTCTCCCACTGCTATGCAGAACTGAGGCTGGGTAATTTGTAAAGAAAAGACGTTTAATTGACTCACAGTTCTATAGGCTGTACAGGAAGCATGATTGGGAAGGCCTCAGGAGACTTACAATCATGGCAGAAGGCAAAAGGGAATCAGGCATATCTTCATATGGTGGAGCAGGAAAAAGAGAGGGCAAAGGGGGAAGTATTACACAGTTTTAAACAGCCAGATCTCCTGAGAACTTACTCACCATCACAAGAACAGCAAGGGGGAAGTGTGCCCCCATGATTCAATCACCTCCCACCAGGGCCCTCCTCCACCACTAGGGATTACAACTGGACATGAGATTTGGGTGGGGACACAGAACCAAACCCTATCAACTGCTAACGTACAATGCTTTGCTTTTAAAATAATATTGTTGACATATTATAATAGCAGAAATCCATGGGGAAAATAATATCCCCAAATTCAATATTATCATTTGTATTATCCAATATATGACCACGTACACATTCAATTTTACCTATTTACATTAAGTAACATTATGGATAGAAGTATATTTTTCTGTATTTTCCATTAACATTTCATCCAGCATGTAACTCTCTGGCAATAAATTTGAAAACCTGAACAAAACAGACGATTTCCTAGCAACATATCAATTATCAAAATTGACCCAATCAGAAGGGAAAATCTGAATAGGCTAATTATCATAGAAGGGATAACAAAAGGCACCAGGATTAGGTGGATTTCCAGCTGAGTTTATCCAATCTTTAAATAATAGATAATTCCAATGTTATTTAAACTAGCCATAGATAATAAGATGGGCATTTATCTAATTCATTTATGTGTACAGTTTAGTACCAAAACATAATAAAGATGCAACAGGAAACTACTATACAATCTCAGTTCAAATGGAATATTAGAAAATTGATCCTGCACAGTTATTAGAAGAATAAGACATTAAGACCAAGTAAGACTTATTCCAGGAAAAGCAGGGTGGTTAATATCAGGAAATTTATTACATAACACATTATATTAAGAAAATAAAGAAGAATAAAACATGCAAATAATCCAATGCTTATTAACATTATTAATAATGTGATGTTAGATTAAATTTATTATTCTTTTAAATAAATTTTAAGTAAAAAATGAAGGAAGTAAACAATAAAATAAAATGACCAAAGATGATAGAAAATATTATCCTAAATGGGCAATATTTAACACTTAAAATAAAAAGTCGGAAGAATATCCTCAATAACCCTTATAATTTAACATTAATTTGGACGTTCTAAAAATGCAAAGACTCAAGTACATAATATTGAAAAAGAAGAGCTAAAATTGTTTTATAATAATAACATTTTTTGCCCAAAAATTCCAGGACTGAAAAAAATAGAATTTATAATAGAATTTATAAGTTAGGGATAACCACCTTTACATATAAATGAGAAGAAATTATTCATCATAGTTGAAAAAATAAGTTATAAAGAACTTAAAAATAAATATTTAGAAGTGTAGTATAGGATGTTGATGATAAAGATATAATTTTTAGAAGATGTAAAATAGTATCTAAGAAAATGAAAAGGCATGCCATTTCTTTTTTTTTCTTTCTTTCTTTCTTTTTTTTTTTTTTTTTTTGAGATAGAGTCTTGCTCTGTCACCCAGCCTGGATTGCAATGGCACAATCTCGGCTCACAGCAACCTCTGCCTCCCAGGTTCAAGTGGTTCTCCTGTCTCAGCCTCTTGAGTAGCTGGGATTACAGGCACCCACCACACCCAGCTAATTTTTGTGTTTTTAGTAGAGACAAGGTTTCACCAGGTTGGCCAGGCTGGTCTTGAACTCCTCACCTCAGTTGATCCACCTGCATTGACCTCCCAAAGTGCTGAGATTACAAGTGTGAACCAAAGTGCCGGGATTACAGGCGTGAGCCACCGCTCCCAGCCAAAGGCATGCCATTTCTTTGGATAGGAGACTTAAGATCACAAAATATAAAATCTTTCTAAGTTAATAAATATAATAACATTTTGGTGAAAGCCCAAGAGAGTGCTTTTTATGATTACACAAAGTGGCATTTAAAGTTTACATAAAAAGAAATAACTTCTAGATAATAGCCAAACAGTATTTAATAAATAGAAAGAAAGAATGGCAAGACATTGGCCATGCCAGAATTCAAACTATTCTAAGACTTTTGTAATTGAGCCAGTATGTTATTAGCCAGAAGAGACAATGAGATTAAGAGAACTGAATAGAAAATCCACAAATACATATGGATACATATAAAAATTTGTTCGGTATTTCCGTTCAGCTAGAAGAGAATACACTTTTTGTTGTTGTTGTTGTTGTTGTTGATATGGAGTCTCACTCTGCTGCCCAGGCTGGAGTGCAGTGGTGCAATCTCCGATCACTGCAACCTCCACCTCCCAGGGTCAAGCAATTCTCCTGCCTCAGCCTCCTGAGTAATCTGAGATTACAGGTGCCCACCACCACACCTGGCTAATTTTTGTATGTTTCTTTATAGAGATGGGATTTCACCATGTTAGGCTGGTCTCAAATTCCTGACCTCAAGGGATCTGCCATATACTTTTCAATATATGGTGTTGGGGCACTGGCTACCCATCTGGAAAATAATTAAATTGGACATTGATTTTCTACAATATATGAAATTATT